>NW_007728085.1:90602-165382 GCF_000696425.1 Galeopterus variegatus | reverse complement strand
AAAAAAAAAAAAAAAAAAAAAATATATATATATATATATATATATATATATATATAGTAATGTTGAAGATGTTCACGCCAGATGAAAACAACTTCCTTTGGTAGATATACCCTTAGAGAAACTCTCATGTACATATGCCAGAAAATGTGTAAGAATATTATTAAAGCACTGTTTACAACAATAAAAACGTGGAAATATCTAAAAAGTCATTAATATAAAAATAAGTAAATAGGGCCGGCCCGGTGGCGCACTGGAGAGTGCGCCGCTTAGGATTGCAGCGGCGCTCCCGCCGAGGGTTCGGATCCCATGTGGAGACCGGTTCCCGCTCACTGGCTGAGCGCGGTGCGGCGCAGCACTGAGGGTTGCGATCCTGTTACCAGTCAGTAAAAAAGACAAAAAGAAAAAAAAAAAAGTAAATAAATTGTAGTGTCCTCATAAAACGTACTACAAGGCTATAAAAATGTGAATGAAGGGCTCGACAAAGGAGAAAGTTTGGAAGCAGGGAGCTCAGCAAGAAAGCTATTCTAAAACCAAAATGCGCTGCCTCATACATTTATAACAAAGAATAAGAATTACTAATGTTTTGACAAAATATTTAAAGGTCATGGAACAGCTGTAATTTTTCCCATTGAGTATTCAGATATTAAGATCATTCTCCATGATTTCACCTTGCATGATCATTTTTACAGTCATGCACTACAATGCAAAGCAAAGACTGCCTTTTAATAATATAAAATAATATAAAATATTAAGTCAAATTTTAAAAACTGGGCTTTTCATTTACATGTGGCAAATTACACTTTTACCCAAAGGGACTGGACAAGATATTAAGAAAGTAAACAATAAAACAAGGATCAGGGCCCACCCAATAAAACAAGCCTTATATTTTTATTTTTTTTAAACAAGCTTTAGATAATTAGAATAGGTTTTTGTTGGTGGGGGTGGTGGTAAGAAATTTTTACGCAGATTTTATTCATTTTAGGGCAACTAATTAGAAAAGTTGTGGCCTAATCGCTGTTGTCACTGTTTTTATTATAATTATTATCATGCCAATTCTTTATTATTGTTGTTCTTACAGCCACTCTCCATAAAAGTCAAGGGTATGACCTAAAATAGTAATTCAATGAAGACATTTCTTTAGGCATGCAATATAACTCAGTGCCTTTTAATTATCTGGCTTAATTGAAGGAAAGTAAGAGAACCTGGAAAAATGGTCATTGTTCCCCAAAGAGTGTGGTTATAAAAAAAGATAATAATGAACAACAATGTTGTAATGTACAAGATTATAGGCATTTCATAATTTCTTCTCTGCTCGGTACAATGTCAACATCTCACTACTGATAACAGAAAGATTAATATGGTTTAAATATCCAATGTATCAAGGCAAACAGACTTGATATTTTGTTCAAAATATGAAAATATGGCATATAGCTTTAACCAGTGGAAGGGTCATTCCACTACCACATAGAGGTGGTCTGCAAGAAGTTTATGGATAAGAAGTAGTAATGCTTTTTCTCCCAAACCAAAACATAACAGAAAGAAAAAAAAAAATCAAAGAGATTTGAAAATCTAACCTAAAAACTTAGCACTGTGAAGAAAAACAATAACTGGGTTGGAACAGTTCCAGTAAAGTATTACCTAAAAGTCACAGCAGTAATGAAAATACTGTGGGGGCCCCCTAGAGAACATGTGATTTTGTATAAAACTACATGCTTATAAACCTTACCTAGATGAGTGGCCTGCAAACTGCAACCCAAGTAGCTGAACTGATATGTTGCATTGATCTAGAATTTTATGAGAAGTCAAAGCAATTTCATCACAAAAGGATGTGATTTTGAGTTTGAAGTTCAATTTACCAAAAATCACTGTATTCTGGTACAAAGAATTGCAAATATTTACATTCAGTTTCAAAGATATATATTACATTTTACTCTACCACTAACTGAAAACTTAAGGGATCATAAACTGTGCTGCCATACTTTTTGTTCCATTTGAGATCAAATATACACCCATGTTTTAAAAATAGAAGGAAGCAGCAACTAGCATAAGCTAGTTTTGTAAAATCTTGCTAAATGCTTAATATATGTTATCCCCTTTGTGAGTTACTCATAGAATGTTATTAGTGGAAGGGTTTTAGAAGTCACTCAGTCTAACCTACCTCACTTAAAACCTGAGACTAACAAAGCACAAAAAGCTGAGTAATATGCTGAGAGTCCTAGAACAAGGTGAAGGGCAGAAATGATGATAAAAATTCAGGATTTTGGTTTCCAGACCAGTACTCTTCCTAAAAGTTAAGATGTTCTCTGTTTTCTACAAGTCCTTAAAAGAAAAATGAAATGTCTCTTAAGATTTAAGATTTTACAAAGTACCAGCAACTCAAATTCATAGGTATCTGAGGTGAGCAGATCAAGTGGCAAGGGTGAAGTCTAATTCTTCCTAAATACATGTTAACATAGGCTAATCTGAAAATAAGAATTTTGTTAATACCCATAATAAACAAGAGACCATTTATATCTAACTATAAGATTTAGGTATATACAGTATGGTTTATGAATCCCATATTTGCTCCTAAGTTATTTAACTCTTTAAAGATAATACATGAATTCTTAGATAAGACTATATAAGGTGTTTCTTTTCCAATTTTACTTACCAAATAACTACAGTATGTTAGTCCTTCCACATCTTACCTCCTAGATAAGAATGAATAAGAAAAACTGCCAGAAATAAGTTAAATACCATAAATTGGCTTATTTTGTTTTTTTTTTTTTTGGTCTTTTTCCATGTCCGGCAACGGATCGCAACCCTCAGTGTCGCCCCTGTACCGGACCGGGACCGGCAACGGGATCGCAACCCTCAGTGTCGCCCCTGTACCGGACCGGGACCGGCAACGGGATCGCAACCCTCAGTGTCGCCCCTGTACCGGACCGGGACCGGCAACGGGATCGCAACCCTCAGTGTCGCCCCTGTACCGGACCGGGACCGGCAACGGGATCGCAACCCTCAGTGTCGCCCCTGTACCGGACCGGGACCGGCAACGGGATCGCAACCCTCAGTGTCGCCCCTGTACCGGACCGGGACCGGCAACGGGATCGCAACCCTCAGTGTCGCCCCTGTACCGGACCGGGACCGGCAACGGGATCGCAACCCTCAGTGTCGCCCCTGTACCGGACCGGGACCGGCAACGGGATCGCAACCCTCGGTGTTGCTCCCGCGCCTCGCTCAGCCAGTGAGCGGGAACCAGTCTGTATGTGGGATCCGAACCCTCGGCGGGAGCGCCGCCGCACTTCCCAAGCGGCGCACTATCGCAGTGCGCCACCGGGCCGGCCCCAAATTGGCTTATTTTGTAATAAGGTTATTTTTAACATTCCCTGACAAGATTTTGAGTATTCAAGTTTACAAAACAAAAATATCATAAATATGTGAGAATATTTGTCCAGCTGCTCTATTAATCTTGTGAGAACTAAACCTGATTTATCTTTTATAAATATATCTGTTTCATTATTTTAAATCATATCAGTCACAAATTCAAGTATAATATTTACAACTCATGCTCTTACAATTTTGCCCCTTTAATCACCACTGGGTTTTTCCCAGTCTTCCCAAGGGCTTTTTAAAATATGTCTGACACCTGCCTGGTGTTTTTGGCTATTACAATTCAAATCAAGTTTTTATAAGGTCTAAAATATCTAGGGAAGGCAAGTTAACCTAAGTGTTAACTATGGTTAAATGCTATGGAATATGCTCATAAAAACCCAAATTCACATGAGATAGAATTACGTATATGTAATGTGAGTAAAGGATCTTGAAAATTAATAAAGAGTACAACATTAGCACATACAGAAGACCATTCTGGGAAAGCACTTCAAAGAGTTTGAAAATAGGCATTAAGGACTAGGCAAGAAAAATTGCAGGTAAATAAAAACCCTAAAAAGCAACAGGGACTGGCAGAGAAGAGAATAGAATTCAAGGTGTTCCTCTTAAAAAGTATAATACAAGCCTCCCCCACAATTCATTCATTCATTCATTCGTTCAGGGAAAAAATGACGTTTCTTCAGGACGTCCATCACAGGCACCATGCTGGCTACAATAAAGCAAGTTGTAAAGGGTCCATGCATGTACCATGGAAACCTCTTGTTATTACTGACCACTCTTGTCACTTCAATGACTTCTCTGCAGAATCTCCAACACTGGTTCTCAGTTTCCAAGTTTTCATCTCTAGAAATGACCATTCTCTTGAGCTACAAACACATATATTCAACAGCCTTTTGGACATATCTACTATTTTGTCCCAAAGGCATTTCAAACACAACATGTCTAAATCCCAATTTGGTATCTTCTCTCTCACCTCCAACTTGCTTTTCCTCCCCTCCCCAGAGTCAGGGTATTTCCATCTGCCAGTCATTGAAAGTAAAAATTTTAATCACCTCTGACTTCTTTTCTTTCTCATTTCTCACATACAACTAACAATAAAGAACTACAGGCTCTAAATGTTGCCCACTTCATATTAGTTTTTTCATCAAATGTCTCTCCCTCTAAATTATGAGTTGATGGACAGAAAAGAGCCCATCTAATGTATCTTTGTTTACTGTATCTAGTTCCTGACACACAGAACGTGCTTAATATATATATTTGTTAGTTGTTCCAATGGCAAAACATTTACAAGTATTTCTTAAAGTGTTACAGACATAAAATAGTAATATCTATTTTAACTCTAATTAAATTTCATTCAAAAGGGAGTTATAGGGTGGAAAAAATAACTAGTCTTTCTTCATCAGTTAACATGTCTGTGAACAAAAATTAGACTCAACAATAAAATTTTCTTTCTCTGTATTAGATTTCTTGTAAGTCTAAAAGCACTCATCTCCTTCTAAATCTCTCTAGGTCTTCTCAGATTTCAAATGCTAAAGGTTTTGTTTTATTCTTGTCATTTTTTTACTTTTAGCTAAATGTTTATGAAATGTTTTTATGTCAAGACATCTTTTTTCATGTATCAACTTTATCAACTGATATAAGCCCAAATCAAAAAAATAATTTAATAGCACACACAGGCTTAACATATGATGTCCCAACTTTAACATGGTAGCTTACACACTGTACAAATATTGCTAAATTTCAGTGAATCCAATCTAACTTCTAAATAAGTTTGCGAAACTAACAATGGTACATTATTCCATCTGTACCAAGAATCACAGGTTACTATTAGTTATTCCCTAGTAGCCATTCAAACAGTGATAAAACTAAGTATATGTCTTTACGTAACAACGATGCTACTAACTGCCAATTTAAGTAAATGGGGCACAAAAGACAACACTATTTGTAGAAATCGAAGGAATTTTTAAAGTTAAAACAAAACAAAACAAAAACTTAAGGGAAATGAGAGAGAAACTCAAAAGCTTCCATACTCCAGATGAGCCCAAATAGCAAGAAATGGAAAAATATAGTTAGGATCCACAAAACTGGACATATCTCTGGTGAGATTCTAAATTAGAAGCTGCACCCAAGGTGAAAGAAAAAATAACCAAAACACTAAGAGAAAGAGTTCTTTATAGCGCTGGGGTCTGAGTTTGGGGCCAGAACTAACACACACTTTTATAGACTTCAACTGAGAACTGCAGTGAAACAGACAAGCGCAGGGCAACCCCCAAACCTGGGTTCCCCAGCCATGTTCCTCTCAGGGCTTTTCCTAGTAAATTTCCATTGTCATCAAAGATGGGGGCTGATGAATAGGATAGAAAGTATTCTCCAAAGCCCTCACCCAAAGAATCCACAATCTTCCCAATGATTCTTCTCCTTACCTGTGCTTTACTCATCTTGTTCATTGCAGTACCAAACTCAAAGTTGGCCTTTTTAACTTCAATTACTTCACTAAATGTCTGCCATATTCTGGATCTGTAATACTGACCTGAAAACTTTTTATTTAATTATTAATAGACCTTTTTTTAAAATCAAATTTAAGATTTGCAGAAGGATTGAGCAAATACTACAAAGAGCTCCCATATATATCCACCCCTACCTACTCCTACCCCTGCATATTCACTTTCCCCAATAAACTTATATTAGTAGGGTTCACTTGCTGCAATTAATGAACCAAGACTGACCACATTATTATTAACTGAAGTTCACAGTTCATCCATATTTCCTTAGTTTTTATCTAATGTCCTTTTTATTTTGTTCCAGGATCATATCCAGGATACCGCAGCATTATGTTTAGTTATCATGCCTCCTTGAACTCCTCCTGGCTGTGACAGTTCATCAGACTTTCCATGTTTTTAAGAACCTTGAAAGTTTTGAGGTGTATTAGGTATTTTAGAGAATGTCTTTCAGTGTGGATTTGCCGAAAGTTTTTCTCATGGTTAAAAAGGGAGTTATAAACATTTGGAAGGAAGACCACAAAAGTAAAGTTCCATTTTCATCACATCATCCAAGGATATATACTATCAACATGGTTTATCACTGAAGGTGTTAACTTTGATCACCTTCCTGAGGTAGTGCTTGTCATGTTTCTACAATGTAAAGTAGTACCTTCCCCCTCCTCTTTCCATATTCAATACTTTGGAGTAAGTCACTATGCACAGCCGCAATTAAGGACTAGGAAGTTATGCTCCCCAAAACTGTTTCATTTACCTTTTTAAACATAAACTACTCCAAAGCATATAACGTACAAATGTTATACTACTTTTACCGATGAAAAAAATGAGACTTAGAGAACTTGTGTAAGATTACAAAGCTAAAAAATGTTAAGGTTAGGAAATAAACCAAAGCTATCTGAATCCTAGCTTAGTGCTCTTTTCACTGTGATATACTCAATCTCAAGGTCACAAATTATATATTAACAAGTAAGCTTCAAACTCCACATTATTTAACCACCAGTCTTTTTTCAGGCACTTTTATTTCATTCATCTGCTTCCTATTTCTTTGGCAGTGATTACCCTTTCTTATTAACCCAACCAACTTCCATTCCTAGACCAAAGCTATGCTATTTTTCTGCTCTCCCTGTCCTAGAAAAACAAAACTGGTTTTTAAACTGATTCCAAGAAACATCTTTCCACTTCTTTAAACCTACCGTATAGAAACTACCTGAACTACCTTCCCCAGTAACTTGGTGTAATTAATGAAAAAAGTACCAGACACTAGTTTTATTTTTTACAAAAAGAAAATGAAAGAGCAAAGAGCTTAGACCCTGTAGTCACAAAGTTCTGAGATCAAATTTTAATTCCATCACCACCATTTTGACCTTGGAAAAGTCTCTTAACCTTCTTAAACCTCATTATCCTTATCTGAAATCCTAGAAACTAAGCTTAAAGCATTCTGTGTATAAAAGAGGTATCTATGCATTTTTCCATACAACATCTGCAATATGAACTCTGTGATTTACAGAATGGTCTACATAATTTAAAAACAGAAGCCTAAAGATGAACTTCCAAAGTTCAAATTATCTTCTACCTTTGATAACAGAATCGTAGGGGAACTAGTTAAATGAAGAATAGTAATTACTGTGAATTGTGCACGGCTTTGAAAAAACTACAAGTTTTCCTGAAAATAGGATGTTTTTTGTATAATTCCTCTTTCAGAGAAATATACGGAAGAAAATTTCCCAAAAAGTCAAGGCTCATCAAATTCCTATACACACCAATACAGCTAATAAAGGACTTGCTGAAAATACCTGTCAGAAGCCTAACTCCCATTCTTCCAGAATCAGTGACAGTTCTTCATAAAGTAAAGCAGCCCAGCGATCCAAAGGCAATTAATTTATTGTAGCACTCCAGACAAAAGCAAGAGAGAACTAGAGAGGAAATTTCAACTGGAAAATATTTTGATATGATTGACTCAGATGACAAGTTAAATTTAAGAACATGTCAAGTGCTGCAATCTGCACAAAAACATACACATATGCCAGAGGATATTAAGAAACCATACCAGCCAAGTGAAGTCTCAACACTGAGCAGAGTAGGTATCTTTTAATCTGTTTAGAAAAGAGGCACAAGGGAAGCTAGCTAAAGGTTCTTTCATAAGCTTATAGAGAAAAAAAATGTTTAAAATCGTCAATTAAAATTTATCTTGGGGATTGAAGGTGATTACCATCATGAAAAGTGTTAGGGACTTTTCCTTTCAATACAAAAAATACTTTTGTCTCCCAACTAGCTAGAAAATTCCAGCATATACCTCCTTTTTTCTGATCACTTATTTCAAAAAGCTCAAATTAAATTATAACACTTAAATCCCTCAGAAAACAAACATGTATGTTGGAACCAAAAAGCAACTTTTTTCCACACAGAGAGTTAAAACTAGAAAGACTAGAAAATGAATTTCCAACTACTTTTATTTTATTCCCTCACATATAATCCGTATTGTGTAATCCTTTAACTCTCCTCAACAACATTAATCAAAACAAAATGAAAGAACCAATGAAAATGCTGGTGAAAGCAAATTATTTTTTCATGTTCCCAACTTTTTATTTTGTAAATTTTTAAACATATAGAAAAGTTGAAAAATAGTGAAATGAATACCCATATGTTCATTAAGTATATCCTCCACCCAGACTCAGAAATTGAATAATATTGTCAAACTACACTAAATTCTTTACTGAGTAAAAATCCACATTGCATAAAAATTAGTAAGTAGGATATGTAATAATCTCTAAGTGAGTTATGAACTCAATTGATTAAGATAATTTGTTAACATCACTTATCCTTTCTGTGTGTAACCTTAAAGAATTAAAAGCTTGACGAAAAAGCTAAAATAAGTTAGTTAACACATGGCTGGTTATTTTACATGAACAGTGTCTAAGATAAACCATTCAAAGAACCATTTATCATTTTCTCAAAGTGAAAAAAGGCTAAATGTGAAATTGTCTGATGTTATATATGAAAGGTTTTATAGTAAAAAAAAAAGGAATAAACACACTTCTTAAGTAATCCTAGGATAGTTCACAAAGCAGTCTTGGTAGCAGCTGGAACTGTTACTTTGGATCACAAAAAGGGTGAGATAGTAGTTTATAAGAAAACAAGTGTGCTCTTCCTCGATATTCAAATTTAAATAGCTATGAGCTAGGTCCTCCTCAAATAAGTTTTAGATTCTCAGTACACAGGAAAAATTCTACTATTACAAATATACAATTGTATAATATACAAGGTAGGGAGAGAAAATGAAGATGATAGTAAAAACAGCATGCAATGCTAATAAAACAGCCATGCCCACCACCATGTGATACGACAGGGAACAAAGGGAAATCAAGTTGTCCTTGGAAATTTCAAAATTGCTCATTACTCCAAAATTTAAAACTGAAACCTTTAAAACTTTAATTGTGATTCACCATAACAGATCATGGCAGAAACGGTCCTCTCCCCATATCCTTCCTCTCCAATATCTTCCAGAAGAAAAGATAACCAAAAATGTTAAAGAATAAACAGCTAAAGAACATCTACGTGTCTTTCCATATAAATTTTAAGTAAAGCCAAAAACTGACAAACTACTCCGAAATAAGTTTTATGCTTTCAAACTGCCAATCATTCTGGTGTTCTAAGACAGAAAACTCATTTTGTTATGCAAAAAAAAAGCCCTAGTAATATAAAACAGATTATCATAAGCCTTTTCTGAAATGAATTAATACTTGTTTGGTACATATTTCTGTGATACAGTCCATAGAAATGGATTTAAGGTTTTATATGTGTATATTTAGTAACTGAATATATAATAAAGCTACATAAAAATTAATAAGAAAGTTAATATCTGGTACTAAAATAAATGTAAAACTACATTTGAAGCAAGATTATCCATCCCAAGTAATGGAAGGCAGGGTAATAAATAAAATGTGTGTGTGTGTGTGTGTAGTTCAGAATAAAAATAATGCACATAAACATACTCTCTGACTGGCAAAGCAGTTTTAAAGAATTTAGAGTTTACTGTAAAAAGTATCTTATTTATTTGAAAATTCTACATATGTAAATACTGAATTCTCTATCATGTTTATAATTAAGTCTTGGTTACGCAAAAGTCTTTAGAACAATTAAAAAATTTAGAAACAGAAGATTGGTTCCTGTTACACATGGATATAAGAAATATTAAGAATCAAGAAACTATATAAAGCAGTCTTCTCATTGTCTACCATGATTTGCTGATCACATGCACTAACGTATTTCTTATCTCTCCTATCCCTATATTACATTGCTATCAACCTCAAATAAAAAAATAAAAATCAATCTCAACCATTCCTGAAGATTCCTTTATGTGTTCTCCTAAAGGTAGGTAGGAGTCAGAGGATGGGGCTGGGGAAGGCCAGGAGAGAGAGTAGTCACTAAAAATTTAACATCCTACCTTTACAGCTAGAAAATTCAGTCCACTCTCATTAGCCAAAGCCTTTGCTATCATTGTTTTAGAGCATCCAGGTGGCCCATACAGGAGAACTCCTTTAGGTGGCTGAATACCCATTCGGATGAAAGACTCTGGATGTTTCAAGGGCCATTCCACAGCCTGTTTCAATTTCAGTTTGATATTTTCCAGTCCTCCTATATCTGACCAGGATACCTGTAAAACAGGATGTGTAAGTTTTGCCAGAACAGAAAACTAAAAAAAAACCACAAAACATATTATCAACAAAAGAAGGACAAGAGGGAACACAACCATTTAGGAATCAAGAAGATCCTAAAAAAAAAAAAAAAAAAAAATCCAAGAATATCATGAAGTAAATTAGCAGTACATAAAACATGAGCTGCACATTGTAAAAATACTAAAGAAAAACAAAATATTTCTGCTTGCAAGTCTTGTATAAATAACTGTTTAAATGACTGAATATACCATTAAGTCTAAGCTTTAAAACTTAGGTTTCATCTGTCTGAAAATAGTTTGAGTCAATGATCCAAGGTCTCATCTATATATCTAACTTCTTATACTTCTT
The DNA here is from genome assembly GCF_000696425.1 of Galeopterus variegatus. Taxonomy (NCBI): domain Eukaryota; kingdom Metazoa; phylum Chordata; class Mammalia; order Dermoptera; family Cynocephalidae; genus Galeopterus; species Galeopterus variegatus. The sequence goes on along the minus strand of NW_007728085.1, from coordinate 154,488 downwards.
TTTTTAGCAAAATTACTTCCAAGCATATTTTTGTAGATCCCTGTGAAACATATAATCTTTCTTGTGTTTGGCATATAAATAAAGTATCCTTAAAATTTTGTTCCTTTTTCTTAACTAAGAAATACCCCCAAACAAGATAGCTCTTTATATATTATTTACTTATAAATGTCTTAGGCATGAACTGTGTAACAGATAACATACACAGAAAATAGAAGAATGACATGTGAATCCAGACTTTAAAGAAGATAACAACTAGTAACAAACAACAACATGCACATAAATAACCACAGTACAACGAAAAGGATAGTAAGTACAATAACAAAGAAACAGGGAAAGCCTTCGGGAGTTCCCAGGAAGAAAAGATTACTTCCAGCTGGAAGGCAAATCTGAAAGCAAACTCTTGAAGGATGGATGAGATCTGGAAATGTGAAAACAGGGAAATGGTCAGGTAGAGGCCAAAAAATGACAAAAGGCTCAGAAGGAAGGAAGTTTAAGGAGGATGTGAGAAAAAGATTTAAGGGAGGAAAATAAAGAAAAGTTGAAGCCATATAGATGAATTCTAGAAGTTGTTCAAGACACTCTTTGTATATAGTAAGAAGTCTGAAAGTTTTTAATCTAGCAAGTGATAGGGTCTTAGTTGCACTTCAGGAAGAACTCTCTGACAAGATTCATTAGAGAGGACACAGAGTACAAGGAAACAAATTAAGGACCAATCACAAAATATCCTCAAAAAAAAAAAAAAAAGGCCTTAACTAAGGCAACCACATGCAGATGACAAGGACGTACCAGAAAGACACTGCAGAGCTATAGCTGAGGGTTTTGAAGGTAGAATAATACAGAGGGAAAAGTCAAAGCTAAAGATTTCAAGAGAGACTGACAGAATATGGACCACAGAAGAGTATTTTTAGGAGGGAAAATAAGTAGATAAGACAGGGTTTTTTTTAAATATACAGAGTTGTAATATGGGACAGGATATTTAAAAGATCAAAAGTGAGCAGTTGGAATGTATGCAGCACAAATAGAGTTCTGGAAAGATAGTAAGACTGGAATTTTAGATTTCAGAGATATCCTCATACAAACAACAGGAAAAGCCATGAGAAGAGAGATGTGGATCAAAGGCAGATTGTTGGGCATTGCCTACATTTAATAAACAGGAGGTGAAAAAAAGGGGGGAAAGTCAGAAAACAGCCAATTTACAAATCCAAAGGAGACGAGAGGGGCTTTGTTTCTTAAAATGAGGAAAAGATTACTTTTTCCAAATGAACTTGCTTGGTTTTGGGGGAGGATTTTGTTGTTTTTGTTTTCTGCCCACAGATCCAGGACAATGCTATATTAATCAACCATAATCTTGAAAGCAGATTCAATTTTTTCTTTCTAAATAGTTTTCTTTTTTTCTTTTTTTTTTTTTTTTTGTCTTTTGTCTTTTTCCGTGTCCGGCAACGGATCACAACCCTCAGTGTTGCCCCCGTACCGGACCGGGAACCGGCAACGGGATTGCAACCCTCGGTGTTGCTCCCGCGCCTCGCTCAGCCAGTGAGCGGGAACCGGTCTGTATGTGGGATCCGAACCCTCGGGCGGGAGCGCCGCCGCGCTTCCCAAGCGGCGCACTATCCAGTGCTTTTGTTTTTTGTCTTTTTCCGTGTCCGGCAACGGATCACAACCCTCAGTGTTGCCCCCGTACCGGACCGGGAACCGGCAACGGGATTGCAACCCTCGGTGTTGCTCCCGCGCCTCGCTCAGCCAGTGAGCGGGAACCGGTCTGTATGTGGGATCCGAACCCTCGGGCGGGAGCGCCGCCGCGCTTCCCAAGTGGCGCACTATCCAGTGCGCCACCGGGCCGGCCCTAAAATTGTATCTCAGATGGAAACAGTAAACTATAAACACAAGACTCTCACTTTTTGATAAAGACTATGTTTACCATTTGATTATATATACCCTCTTTATCTTCCTAAGAGATTAGGATTAAAAGCTTTAAAAGAAAGAGTTTAAAAAGCTCAAAGAGGAAAGAATCAACAAAAAATTATTAATTTTTTTTTTAAAAAGATAAGCATAAAGACTAGCCAGGGAAAGGTACTGTTACAAATCCAAAGTATAAAAAGAAATGGATGATTCAAAGACAATTGCAAAGCCAATTAACTTATGGGGGAAAAATGCTCAACTCCCTAGTAATCAAAGCCAAAACACAAATTAAAATAATGAAAAACTATTTTTAGTCTATAAAATTGGCAAAAAATAAAATATGAACTTCTTAGGGCTGTTGATATACAATGAGGCAACATTCTCACACATTGGTAGAAGAAAATATTGGAATGTTTCTGAAAGGGGCATGTTATCATTTTTAAGAAGTTCATACACTTTGACCTAATAATTCTACTTCCTAACGCTCTACTCCCAATACAGTTAAGGAAAGTACAAACAGGAATTATTTAATCAAACCTCAAACAACAAACAATTATTAAATGAAGTATCGGATATCCAAAGAATAAATAATTACACAAAAATTAAAAATATTTTAGAAGATATTTAATAATTCCCCAAAATTTATGTAGTAAAAAAAGTAGAATATAAATTTTTTTTTTTTTTTTTTTTTTTTTAAAGATGACCGGTAAGGGGATCTTAACCCTTGACTTTGATGTTGTCAGCACCACGCCCAGCCAGTGAGCGAACCGGCCATCCCTATATGGGATCCAAACCCAGGGCCTTGGTGTTATCAGCACTGCACTCTCCCGAGTGAGCCACCGGGCCGGCCCAGAATATAAAATTTTTGAATACATTATAATCCCAATAAAAACACATACACGTATGCTTTCTTGAAAGACCAGATGGTACCACACCAAAATATTAGCAATGGTTATTTTAGGTGGTAGAAATACAATTCTTATATTAACCTTCATAATTTTTGGTATTATCAAAATTTTCTACAGTGAAACTGCATTACTTTTATCATCCTGTGTGTGTGTGTGTGTGTGTGTGTGTGTGTGTGTGTGTAATTCAAAAAGTCCATGGAAAGATTTGTATTATAATTTAATTCTATTTTTCCATAAACTGTTTGAAGTATATATATGTGATTCTTATCAACGAGGACAAGAAAACAGACTGAGATCCTAGAAGCTGTGGTCAAGGAAAAAAGGACAGGATGATGCAAAGCTTGGGTGAGAAGGGGGAGTTATGAGATTCAGCAAGAAAAAGGCCCTGTTGGGTCCCCAATGTTGTCAGAGAACTGCTTTTTCATTTGGTAGAACTAGGTGACAAAGTTAGAGAAATCACTCATATTCACAAATCTAGGAAATTTTTTTTGACATAAATTTCATTTATTATTACAACTGCAACTGCTTTATCCTTTCCAACTATTAGTACTGTGGTTGAAATTTACAAATCAAATAAATTCAATGAATTTTAGAAATATCTTCTATGTGTATAATTTGTCTTAGGGACTTGTAGGAGTACAAAGACAAGTGAGATGTCCTCAAAAATCTGTAATCTAGAAAGTAGAATAAGAAAAGTAACCTAAAAGACACAGTCTTTGCCTAAATATATAATAAGATACCTATCTTCACACAAATTAATACAAAAACTACTGAAAAAAAATAAAATGGCTTTACAATTCTCAAATACGACAGATGGTGAGAACAGAGATTTAGAAATTGATTGCATATGTGTAAGACTTATGTCAAGGTGTTAGGATATGAAAATAACAGCAGCAATTCCTACCTTATTTGAGAATTATGAGAACAGCTAATATATAAGTACAGCCAAAAAGAAATTATGAAGGAGAATATAAGAATTATCTGTACTCCCATCACCTAAAAGCAACCATTGTTAATATTTTGGTGTAGTACTTTCTAGCATTTCAAATGCACATGTGTGTTTGCATGTGTGGTTTAAATGAGATCATAACATATTCACAATTCTATATTCCGCTTCTTTTTAACTTAATACACTTTCGATATAGTAAATATCTTCTAAAACTTAGAACTTGGTGAGAAATGGTCTTGGGTTTAAATCTCACATCTACTACTTACTGGTTGACTTTGGATAATTTACTTCATTTCTCTAACTTCTTCCTCATATATAATATGAGGATAATAAAACCTAAGGTCTTAGGATCATTGTGAGAATTAAACAGAAAAGTATATATTAAATTAGTTACAATTTGCCTGGCACACAGTAAATATTTAATAAACACTATATTTTATTTAAATGTATGATATGGTTACAGTTATATTTTGAAGGACTAATGACAAAAGATAAAAAACAGTCATTATATTTGCAACTTCCTGTGCAATATTTTTTTTTTCCTTTTTGTCTTTTTTCGTGTCCGGCAACAGATCGCAACCCTCAGTGTTGCGCCCGTACCGGACCAGGACCAGCAACGGGATCGCAACCGTCCGTGTCGCACCCGCACCTCGCTCAGCCAGTGAGCGGGAACCGGTCTGTATGTGGGATCCGAACCCTCGGCGGGAGCGCCACCGCGCTCCCAAGTGGCGCACTGCTACAGTGCGCCACCGGGCCGGCCCCCTGTGCAATATTTAATCATCATCACCACTTTTCCATTCTCTCCTTTTCATTGTTGTTGGTCTCATCAGTACATTTCTCAAACTAAGGGCAAACCAGTTTTGCATTCTGATTCTAGCACCTGAAAGCCAAATGAATGTTTTAGTCTTTCTATGGCTAAGATAATAATTCAAAAAATATATAAATCAGCTCAAAGAGCTTACTATTACACAGAAGACTCCTAAGGCATAGAAAGTCATGGGAAAAGTTAGTCTGTAAGAGAAGAATAAACATCACCATGAAATTATAAAATCCTAGCACTAGAAGAGGAATTAAAAAACTAGCTGGTTCACTAGCCTACCAGTATTTTATGTTTCAACACTTCGCATCCTTCAACAAATACTACTTTATGTTTTTTAAATTATTTTTAATTCTAGAATTCTCCTCTTAATAAGTTACTATATAGCATAACTGCTAGAAAATTATGCCTACAATCTCACCTAAATCATTCCTGATAATAGCTGGGTCCTTTCTTTCTTATTTTCCCCTAATGAAAACAGTGAACAGATGGTCACATATGGCTTTATAACTTTTCAAATTAATACTAAGTTAGAAGTGAAGGAACAGCTGTCAAATAAGCACAGACAGAGTGAGAGAGATAAATTTCCCAAGAAAAATGTCCCCACAAACATCTTACAGTACTTCCTGTGCAAGTGTCCCTAAATGCACAAAACAAAACAAAACAAAACAAAACTCAAACTGCACACCCATAGAAACCAAAGAACCCAATAATCAGATTTTTAAAAAACACTTTTTTTTTTTTCCTTTTTGTCTTTTTTCGTGACCGGCAACGGATCGCAACCCTCAGTGTCGTGCCCGTACCGGACCGGGACCGGCAACGGGATCGCAACCCTCGGTGTTGCTCCCACACCTCGCTCAGCCAGTGAGCGGCCGGTCTGTATGTGGGATCCAAACCCTCGGCGGGAGCGCCGCCGCGCTTCCCAAGCGGCGCACTGTAGCAGTGCGCCACCGGGCCGGCCCTTAAAAAACACTTTTATGGACAAGTTCCAAGAGGGTGAAATAAAAATTAATGACCTGGGCTGCAGACATTGGGAGAATTAATGAGAGTGGAATTCAGTAGCTCCAGGGGAACGATGTTTTTATACATCTGTGAGCAAAGATCTTCTTATTTGCTAAGTGCCAAGTTTTAAACTGCCAAGGAAAACATTCTTTTGGAAGTGTATTTTACAGAAAATATTATGACAAACAGCACTTTTCACTTTGTTATTTCATGCTAACAAGTCCCAACATAAGGACATGAAGCCAATGAGTAGCAAATAGGTTGGCACCTGTTTCAAATTCTCTGTTGGCCTATACACTAATTTTTTAACCATTAGAATGTTTAAAATACACATATTTGTTCAGAAATCATAAACATACTAAATTACTAAAGATAATACATAATACAGAAAAATGTAGGTTGAAAAAACACAACTTCCATGGTCCGAAAAAAAACTCAGTAAATTTCCAGATACTTCTTTATGGAGGTAAAGCAAGATTAGGAAGCAGTAAGTGTTTAAAATGTATGCTTAGATCTAAGTGAAAATAAGTGAAAGCTATTAGCTTTATATAGCGAAAAGACAAAAATAAAAATTTTCTCCTGCTATAAAGACCCAGTCTACCCTACTGAGGTTTTTTTAAAAAACAAGTCAAAGTTCCAGTTCCACTACGATGCCATAAGCTATCTACAGACTCTCACTCCACCTAATAAAAATGAAAAAATTCAGGCAAAATACAAGAATCAACTACCAAAGAACTCTAAACACTAAAGAAACGAAGGTAGATTGTAGAGGCAAGTAAAAATGTGGAGAAGCCAGGCACAGGTTGAGTGGGAAAGATGGCGAATTTGAAGGGGTTTTCCTTCTCTTTTCTGTTTTACTTTCATTTTGCATAAAGCAAACGTAGGTTGAAAACATCTAACAATTTCACAAGGGAGAGAGCACAGGGAGCTAAAAAAAAATAGAAGAGAAAAAATATACACCAAAACTTGGCCACTAAATGCACCTATAGTATAGGTGATTTGTTGTTTTTGGTAAATGACATTGAGAACATTACTGAAACATATGATAAAAGCTATGGAGTCAGATGCTCCTATAACTCTTACTTAATAAGTGAACACATTAAGGTGAAGAAGGGAATTATTCAATTTAAAAAATATAAATATCTGAAAAAACATGTAAAGTATGATCAAATTAAAGGCAATTATTTTAACTAAATTTCAAACTATAAATTTCAAAATCAGTTTAATGGTTATATTAAAATCTGAGTTCCATTTCTAAAATATCATTACATTACAATCACACATTAATAAGATTACTATGGGGGCTGGCCCGGTGGCGCACTGGATGGTGCGCCGCTTGGGAAGCGCGGCGGCACTCCTGCCCGAGGGTTCGGATCCCACATACAGACCGGTTCCCGCTCACTGGCTGAGCGAGGCACGGGAGCAACACCGAGGGTTGCAATCCCGTTGCCGGTCCCCGGTCCGGTACGGGGGCAACACTGAGGGTTGCGATCCGTTGCCGGACACGGAAAAAAGACAAAAAAATAAATAAATAATAAGATTACTATGAGCTGACTAGGAGGCTACATATATAGTCAAACCTTGTAAATATAATAACACATTTTCAAAATGAGCTTTTAAAAAACTATGTACTTTTGCCAGACAAATAAGCTTAGGAAAAAAATCTCATAAAAAATGGAAATTTCAAACTAGGAAAAGAAAAAGAGCACCAATTAAAAAAAAAAAAAAGACTCAGATAATGAAAATGGTATAAAGCTTCACCTACATTCTTCATAACTCATTAAAATAGTTTTTCTCATTTACTGAATTCCTTGAAGAATTCACTATGATCACCAGAAGATGTTTTGAATATTTAAGATAACTCCTTAGTAACCCCTGCAATTCTTTATGGCATCACAGAACTGGTTAAAGATAAAGGGATATAGATAATATAGAAATAAAAAATACAAGAACAGACAGAAGGCACAGGGACGTCTACTGATTGGCCCCCAAGCCCAGGTGCTAATCATATGTTCACAAGATTTTTAAGTAAATTTTAAGTCAACTATATGGAGTAGTATATAACCAAAAGCCTCAAAACTAAAAGAAATTATATAAAAGGACCCCCCAATTTTTTAATAGTAAAAATTTTTAAATGAGTTTTGTCCTGATTATTTTTCTTTGGGAATTTGTGACATGACCGAACAATAATCAAATGAAAGGGCTCGTTTGCTTTATATGTATGCATCACCAGGACCTCCCTAACACAGTGCTTTGTACATTGCATGTGCTCAATATCTGGTAAAAGAATAAATTCATGGGCAGACATATATTTATCTTATATTATCTTAAAAATAAAGCAACAGAAGGGGTAAAGTGGCAAAGGGACAGGCTGGTAAGAGATGAGATGGGAAAAACAGGAAAGAGTTGGAGAGTTACGTGTTAGAGTTATGTGGTCAAAACAAGTAAAAAATGTTGCTAACGTGTAAAAGTATACAAGGGCTTTACATATGTGTTGCATTACATTTTCTAGCCCAGATTTGTGCAAATAGTTGGGTCATATTCAAACTATTTCCTCTCATTTCCTTCGATGGTTAGTTGATAACAAAAAAATTTTGCATATATGGGATAAAAAACCTTCCCCTGCCAAGACTGGCTAAAGGATGCTCCAAATTTTTGTTAAATAGGAGACAAAAAGAAAAGGTCCCTCTTGGTCAGAAAGCTGAGCAAAGTCATACAAGCAAACTTCAAATGCAGCTCAGATTCTGCATCCTGAGAAATAGACGAGAAAGTTAGTTCCCACATGGAGAACAATAAACAATACTGGCCAGAGAGAAAAGATGTTGGGGAAAGAGAACTGCTACTGATGTTTTGTCTTGAATACAAAAGGTATGAGGAGAAAGCCCCAATAAAGAGTAAAGGAGATATTAGAAAACAATCTTTACAACACAGTCTTAATGGGAAATATATAGAAAAAGGACAAAAGATTTTACTTTATGACCAAAGCTTGTCCCTCAGTGCTATATATACTACATGTAATAACTTGGGGTATGAGTTTAGAGGGACAGAACCAACTAGGGAACTAGGCCAGAAATAAGTCACCAGAAAATCTGGAGGAAGAAGCTGCCTAGAGAAATTAGACATATATCTTAGGCATAGACTGAGTTCAGTGACATTGGTCAAGCAAATCTCAGAGAAGTGAGCAAGTCTAAGTGGTTAGAACACTGAGCAAAAATTAACTATCCTGGGATAAAAGTTGTCTAACTCCATCATCTTTTATAACTTCTGATAATTATGGGCCCATGTATTACAAGTGCATACTTCTGGTCAATGAAAGAGTCAGACTCTTTTAGGTATAGTTGTTAGAGTTTTAATATCTAATATCTATTCATTTACTCAATTATTTATTTACCCATTCATTCACTCAGATATATTCATTTTACTTCATTACTATTATGCTTTGAATACTTGGCCAGTCTCTAAGAATTCAACAATTGAACAAAACTGACATGGTCTCCACACCATGGAGTTTTATAGTCTGAAAGGAGAGATGGACACTAAACAGATAAAATAACAATTATTTAAGGACTAGATAAAAAACTGTACAGGATGTTACAAGAGCATAAAACAGGACTTGAGAGTCCGAGAAGTCAAGTAGAACTTCCTAGAAGACTGGAAATTTAAGCAAGGACATGAAGGATGAGTAGGAATTAGGTAGAATGAGTAGGAGGTAGGCAGAAAGAGACTGAATGAGGTTACATACCATTTGGAGCCCCTAATACTGACTTTTAATTCACCTTGTGTTAGGACATGAGAAGAATGGCACAGTCATACTGAAGGAATAGACTTGAGTTTTATTCCAGATTCTAATCTGGTAAAACAGACCCATTTTAGCTTCCCTAATCTTTGACTTGACCAATAACTGTTCTCCATCACTTCCTTTTCCTGCTGTCTCCAGAAAAATATAAAGGTGTACAGGGAGATCATGACACCACTGAAAAGAAGGCTGCGTATTAGTTAAATGGGGATAATAAAAGCCACTGAGAACAAATTCTCCATGTAAACAGCACATCAACATAAAATCTGGTTTAAGTACTCCTGAAGGGCTGGGGGCTTTTTAAATTAGATATTTAAGTTCAAAACTAATATTATACCTTTGTTAGTCTGTGATGAGAATGGCACTTCTACCTGTGTGGTTTTCCTCCCAAACCTATAATCTCAGTCTAACTATAAGAAAAATATCAACTAAACTCAAATTGAGGGGCATTTCTACAAAAGACCTGACCATATACCTTACAATTATAAGGCCACCAAAAACAAGAAAAGAATCAGAAACTGTTACAGCCCAGAGAAATCTAAGGAGACATTTACATTTACATTTACACAAGATGACTAAATGTAATATGAAAGCCTAGATGGGATCCTGGTACAGACAAAGGACATCAGAGAAAAATTAATGAAATCCAAGCAAAGTATGGAGTTTAGTAAGTAGATAGGCAGTGTTCAAGAAAGACTTTACTCAGAAGGCCTGGCTTACTCAAACCCTGCACATTTCAAAGAAAGGCCTGTCTTCAGAAATAACCTTTGGCAATCTTCTAGAAGATAACTTCTGAGACAATGGGAGACTGTGCCTGATCAGAGTGTTTGGCATGATGAGGCCTTGGGCTACTCCATACCAGTTTGACCAGATACATTTATAGTGATAATGTGACTTATGGGGAAAGCTTCTTTTTGCTGAAATGTGAGTAGCTGAGGTCAGTCATGTAAGTGCTGTAGCATATATATATATATATACCTATGTGCCTGACCTCCAGTAAAATTCTAGACACTAAGATTCAAGTGAACTTCCCTGGTTAATAACACTTCACATATGTTGCCACATATTGTTGCTGGGAAAATTAAATGTGTTCCTATGTAACTCCACCGGGAGATGACACCTAGAAGCTTGTGCCTGGTTTCTCCTAGACTTCACCCCATGTACCTTTTATCTTTGCTGACTTTGATCTGTATGCTTTCACTGTAACAAATCATAACCATAATCATAACAACTTCTGAATCCAGTGAGTCCTTCTAGTGAATCATCCTGAGGGTGGTCTTGGGGATCCGCAACAAAGACAAATATAGATAGATGAAATTACAAACAAGAGTTCTCCAGAACTCACACTTCCACCTATTTTCCATCTACAGTCAACCATGGACATTAGGGAAAACTTTATCTCAAGGCTTTAAACTTATCCTTAAATTTATTCTGAGACTACGGTGAAATTCTCAGACATCTACTAATTTTCATATTAAGTTTAATCAGTCTACCCCCTTTTCCCACGTTAGCATCATATCCCATTACACCTTAGAGCATTCATCTTTTTACTGGAACAAAACCAGAAGAAAGTTCTTTCCTAATAAGCTTTTTTTTAGCCTATATTAAAAACTGTGAAGGATTTCTCAGAAGAGTACATGAAATTCCAACATAGCAGTTCTAACATGGGACATTTAAATATGCCCCACCCTCTTAGATGTAAATCATTAAATATGAAACTTCCAAAAATGGCCAAATAGGGCCTTACCTTCTGATCAAGGAGTAAAAAAAGATAATATTTACTTTTCTGTCTGAAAAAGAAAAAATTTTAAAAACTAAAAAATATATAAAGCATCAACTCTCAGAACAATGAACAACAGGCTAGGAAGGAAAATGACTTTTGACAGAAGGGAAAACAAAGAGGTGAGCCCTGTAACTGCGCCCAACATACTGTCTAGAGGAAATTCAAAGGCTGTAGTAATGGAATCCTAGGCAGAGCTTGCAGTTTTCCCTGAGTTGAAAAGATGAAGTGAGGGGGCCGGCCCGGTGGCACACTGCTACAGTGAGCCGCTTGGGAAGCGCAGCGGCGCTCCGGATGAGGGTTCAGATCCCACATGCAGACCGGCCGCTCACTGGCTGAGCGAGGGGCGGGGGCAACACCGAGGGTTGCGATCCCGTTGCCGGTCCCGGTCCGGTATGGGCACGACACTGAGGGTTGCGATCCGTTGCCGGTCACGAAGAAAGACAAAAAAGACAAAAAAAAAAAAAAGATGAAGTGAGAAGTTTGGGGAAGCCAAAGAGGCTAGAGTTTTCAGGGCAGAGTATTGGAAATGAAAGAGGTACAAAGGGAGAAAACTCTTGAAATCTGCAGAGGGACCCCATCAGATATTCACTTATCAGTGCAAACATGAAAAAAAACAAAAACAAACAAACAAACAAAAAACCCACGAGGCAGAGAAAAACACCTAAAAGGAATAGAAGAATACTGTCCAAAGCTTTGTGCCTACTTCCAAGAGCCAGAATGAAACTGGCCATTCCTCAAAAGGTTAAATAGAGTAATATTACCCAGCAATTCCACTCTTATGCCTAAAAGAATTGAAAACAGATGCTCAAACAAAAACTTGTATATGAATGCTCATAGCAGCATTATTCATGATAGCCAAAAAGTAGAAACAACCCAATTACCCATCAACTGATGAATGGATAAATCAAATGTGCTATATCCATACAATGAAATATTATTAGTTAATAAAAGGAATAAAGTACTAATACATTATACAGAGTGGATGAACCTTGAAAATCTTACACTAAGAAAAAAAAAGCCAGTCACAAAGGGCCACATAATTTATTATTCCATTTATATGAAATGTCCAGAATAGGCAAATCTACGGATACATTGATGGAGTTTGGATGTGTTGTCCCCATCAAAACATGTGGAAATTTTATCCCCAATGTGACAGTGTTGGAAAATGATTGAGTCATGGGGGCAGATCCCTCATGAATGGATTAATGCTCTCCCTGTGGGTGGAGGGGATTAATGAGTGAGTTCTCGCTCTATTAGTTACACGAGAGCCGGTTGTTTAAAAAAGACCCTGGCACCTCCCCTCTCACTCTCTTGCTTCCTCTCACCATGTGATCTGCTTGTACCTGCCAGCTGCCTGCCATTTTCCGCCATGAGCAGAAGCAGCCTGGGGCCCGTACCAGATGTAGCTGTCCCAGAATCGTAAGCCAAATAAACCTCTGGTCTTTATAAATTCCCAGTCTCAGCAACACAAAACGGACTAATACATACATAAAATAAATAAGCAGTTCCCTTAAGGCTGAGGGGATGATCAGGCTGGGAGGTGATGGGGAAAGGGTACAGAGTTTCTTTTTAGGATGATAAAAATGTTCTAAAAGTGATGTAGTGATGGCTACTCAACTCTATGAATATACTAAAGACCACTGAATCATAACCTTTAAATGAGTGAATTGTTTGGTATGTGAATTATATCTCAATAAAGTTGTTACCAAAAAAAATTATTTATATGGTGTGATGGTTAATTTTAGGTGTCAACCTGACTGGGTTAAGGGATACCTAGATAGCTGGGAAAGCATTACGTCTGAGTATGTCTTTGAGAGTGTTTCCAGAGGAGACCGGCTTCTGAGTCGACAGACTGAGTAGAAGATCCCGTCCTCAATGTGGAAAGGCACCATCTAATCAGCTGGGGCCAGTATAGAACAAAAAGGCAGAGAAAAGGTGAATTTGCTCTCTCCTAGAGGTAGGACATGCTTTCTTGCCTGCCCTTGGACATCAGAACTCCAGGTTCTCCTGCCTTTGGACCTCAGGACTTGCACCAGCAAGCCTTTGCTTTCTCAGGCCTTCAGTATCAGACTGAGAGTTAAACCATTGGCTTCCCTGGTTCTGAGGCTTTTGGATTTGAACTGAGCCCTACCACCAGCTTTCCTGGATCTCCAACTTGCAGACAACCTACCGTGGAACTTCTTAGACTCCATAATCACATGAGCCAATTTCCCTAATAAATCTCCTCGCATTCATCTATCTATCTATCTTATCTATCTATCTATCTATCTATCTATCTATCTATCTATCTATCTATCTATCTATCTCCTATTGGTTCTGTCTCTCTAAAGAACCCTGACCAATTCATATGAAAAGGCAAAAAAGGATGAAAAATAAAAACCACTATGAACCAAAATCCTTCACAAAATATTCATTCAGCCATTCAACAAACATTTACTTAGTATTTGTTAAACACTGGGGATACAAAGATGAACAAGACAAAATTATGGCCACAAGGCATATACCACAGGAAATCAAAAAGCTCATGTAAAACTGAAATTAAAAGATAAAAAAATAAAAAATAGAAACTTTATTTCTCAACATAAGCTCCATCAAGTTCAAAACCCTTTTGTAAGCGATGATACCAACCATTCACAGTTCATCCTTAGAGAACTAAGGTTCCTCAAAATTTAAGGTAATCAGTGTAATCTTGATTTAATTTAATGTAGTCAGTGTAATCTATTTTACATTATTAACTGGGAAAAAAATTGTGCCCTTTAAAGATTTTTTAAGATTAGGAAACTAAAAGAAGTCAGAAGGAGCCAAATCAGGACTGTAAAGTGGATGCCTAATGATCTACCATCGAAACTGTCACAAAATTGCCTTCATCTGATGACAGGAATGAGAAGGAGCATTGTCGCGGTGAAGGACTATCTAGTGAAACCTTCCTGGGCATTTTTCTGCTAAAGTTTTGGCTAACTTTCTCAAAACACTCTTATAAAGCAGATGTTATTGTTCTTTGGATCTCCAGAAAAATCAAAAAGCAATAATGCCTTTAGCATCCCAAAAAACTGTTGCCATTACCTTTGCTCTTGACTGGTCTGCTCTGACTTTGACTGGGCCACTTCCACCTCTTGGGAGTCACAGCTTTGATTGTGCTTTGTCTTCAAGATGGTACTGGTAAGGCCATATTTCTACTCCTGTAACAATTCTTCAAGATCCTGAAGCAATTCTTTGATTCCAATTGTTAAAAATTTCCATTGAAATTAACAGCTTTTCTCTGCAGTTGATCTGGGTGCAACAGGTTTGGCAACCGTCTATCAGAAAGTTTGCTCAACTGTAACTTTTCAGTCAGAATTGTGTAAGCTGAACCAATTGAGATGTCTATAGGACTGACTATTGTTTCTGCTGTTAATGGCTGGTCCTCTTCAATTACAGCACAAGTAAAATTAATTTTTTTGCCACAAATTGATGTGGATGGTCTGCCACCGCAGGCTTCATCTTCAACATTGTCTTGTCACTACTTTTTCTTTTCCTCCCCTACCCCACAGCTAGCCACAACAGTGATCTGAACCCACAACCTTGGTGTTATAAGACTGTACTCTAACCAAATGAGCTAACCTGTCTTCTCACTTTTTAAAACAAGTTATCCACTTGTAAACTGCTGATTTGTAAGGGTGCACTGTACCCATAAACTTTTCATAAATGATCAGTGATTTCACCATTCTCCCACCCAAGCTTCACTGTAAATTTGATGTTTGGTTTTGCTTCAATTTTAGAATTCAAGTTACTCTAATAGGGCTCTTTTTAAACTGATGTCTTTTCTTTCTTATTACCTAAAACTAGATCCTGTTCAGACATGCTGTACCAAGTTAGTGCGAACTTATTTTGGTGCAAAAAAACTTTGCAATCCATGCATAGTTCTTCTATAATATGCATTTTCCATGAGCTTTTTGAAGATTCCTAGACACGTGTACTTTGTGTGCAAAAGTATCAGGGGTATGTGGTGTAGTCATTACAGAGTCTTTGGTAACTGAGAGGTCAAAAAATAATTTTTCCAGCAGATGGGATGGTAGCCATGTGCAAAAATACAGAAAGGTTCAATAAGACTAGAGCATGAGAAATGAAAGTGAGGAAGGAAGCAGGAGCCACATTATCAGTGCCAAACTATAAGATAGTTATGTAGTTAGGCTGAGGAATTTTAAGTCGCATCAGTAATACCTTTTGAAAATATCACACTACATATCAATGGGACCAATGAACTCTAAAGGGCGAAATTAGATAAGTGTGCAACTACTCCCTATCTTTATAAGGTAAAGTAATAAAGTGTCATGCCACAAAGAACCACATTAACCCTACCAATGGGTACCGGTCTTTATGTGAATTCTCCTTTAATGTAAATGAAAATATTTGTTTTCAGCAAATACTCATCAAGTATTTATAGAATACTGATCAACTGTATACATGAATATTTCAAAGATCCATGAAAAGATTGGTATTATCTTTTAATCCTATTTTCCCACAAATTTTTTGAAGTATTCTTGTACAAGTGTAGCATATGCTTCTATTACAACCTCAACATTATTTATGATACAAAAAGAGATAACCATCAGAAAATGCAAAATAAGTTTTTCATTTAGAATCTGAGAAAGCTGTTTCTTTTGTTTTTGTTTTAATTTTTTTTTTAATTTATTTTTTAATTGAAACAATTGGTTATACATGTTTACAGGGTACAGAGTTGACTATCACTATTTGTGTCCAATACGTGATGATCAAATCAGTATTGTTAACATGTTCATCATTACAAATCATAATTATTCTTGGCGTCCATTACCCAATTTCTCCCTAACCCCCCTCTCCCTCCCCAAGAAGGCTGTTTAATTTTACCAAAGTTAATTAGGATCACAACTGAAAATGCAAATTGGTGATCCTTCCACTAACCTTTGCTGTCTCTCTCATTTCTCCTCTCATAGAAGCCTGAGAAAAGTATGGTATAAAAAGAAAGTGGAATAAAAGAGTTAAACTTCTAAAATATTTAGTAAGGTTAAAACTTCAATCTTGATTTTGGCATTGAGTATTTCCTGGTTAAAAGCACACTTTCCCAAATGTGCTTTCCTGTTCAATTGGTATCACTTAAAACTATAAAAATGTACAAGCTGGCAAAGATGACTGGGATCTTGGGAGTGACAGAAGATACTTTTCTGTCTAGACAACAAGAAGCAAAATCAAAAGAAACCAAATCAAAAGCCCTGCCAAGAACCAATATGGAATTAATAGAATTTCCACAGGTTGTACTATCTATTCCAAAAAAAGCAACCTTTTATTTAGTAAAGCATCACAGAAATGGTTAGGGTTAGGGTTAGGTCTGTGAAAAATAAAGAAAATATAGAATGCAGTACTGTATTCAGAGAATATGTACTCAAATAAATTCCTTCTAATTATCCTAGAGTATATGAAGAATGAAATATAATTATGGTCAATTAAACTATCTCATTCAAATCTTTGCACCATAAATGTACTGCTAATGAGCTCATCCTATGAAACTCAACTGACTGTCACATTCTGATGTTCTAGGCTCATTTGAAATGGTGCCAAATGAAAATACAGCAGTAAAGGTTGAATATGCAATTAACGAAACAGCCTTTTCATTATTCATATAATTAAGAAGTTTGCTACTTTTTAAAATGGGGATAAATGAGGAATGTTTATTTAACTAATGACATTTGGTATACACTCAATTTGAGGGCCAACTACCTTTAAGTTTAACGTGGATCCCAGCTTACTAGAGGGTTTAGGAATACAGTTAGTCCTGAGGCTCCTGGCCGCAGTTCACTTTACAAAACTGGGTTCACATGAAAGTAGAACCCAACCTTTTAAGTGGCTTTTAGTTTATTACAAACCAAATGTCCAAATTCTGAAAACTTAAATCCAAAGGCAAAATCAAAAGTATAAAGATGAATTGTTTCCAGATAATGACAACTTAAAGCATTACATGAAATGAGATAAGGAAAGCCTGGAGACAGGGGGCAGATAGGGAGTTGGGGGGTGAGATTGAGATGCATAAATGAATTAAACTTGATGGTAATTAGTTTGTATATATTTAGTTAAAAATGCCACTCATCACTGATAATTGTTATGGCACTTATGAAGTGATTTATTGCAAAGATAATACATTAACACAAGTATTAAAAGCACTACTTTTTTATATACTAATAAAATGAGAAACTTAATAGTAGATCAAGGGCCAGCCCGGTGGCGCACTGCTACAGTGCACCACTTGGGAAGTGCGGTGGCGCTCCCGCCGAGGGTTCGGATCCCACATATAGACCGGCCGCTCACTGGCTGAGCGGGGAGCAGGGGCAGCGCCGAGGGTTGCGATCCTGTTGCCGGTCCCGGTCCGGGCGCGACACTGAGGGTTGCGATCCGTTGCCGGTCACGAAAAAAAGACAAAAAGACAAAAAGACAAAAAAAAAAAATAGTAGATCAAAACAGCAACATGTTTCTTCAGAAAACACGAAGTAATTCTCTATATCCTTCCAGAGTAGACAGCTTAGCACTACAGGTATTTTAATTCTAAAACTGTTAAATTCATTGACCAAGGATTAAAATTGACTAAAGAATCAGTTGCTTTATAAACTATGAAAAATCTGAAGAATGCTACATAAGGATAATAGATTTTTATGTGCTTTGGTACAGAAGAAGGATGAGATATTCATTTTCATATATATCTGAAATTCACTATTTAATGTAGATTTTCTCCATGAAAATTAGTTACTCATTTATTCAACAAATATTGATTGGGCATCTCATATGTACTAGTTATATGCCAAGTACTAAGGATAAAAATAAAAAGTGAGAATCTCTGCTGTCATGAAATGTAAAATCCATTAAATGCAATGGCCCAACTAAATTTTTTATCTAAAAATTTAACATTTTTATATGAAGGAAGAGATATATAATTGATTATTTTTCATTCTCTTTTTAAAATCTATATTATCTAAAGATTATTCATTATCATTCCTCATAACAAAGACCTTTTCAGTCAAGAAAATATCTTCTAGTGGAATGTAAACAGAGAAAAGGACTAAAGTAAAAATAAAATGAGTTTCTGCTTAAGCTTTCTGTAATTTTAAATTTGTATCACATGATCCTAAATTAAAATGACCTTTCTGGAAAAACAAACAAGGAGTTAATGATATTTGTCACAAGTTTTAAAAATCACATATTTTAGTCTGGTAATGCCAGTTGTAGGAATCATAAATGCAAAGATTTGCATGAACATCTTTATAACAACAGTATTAAACTTTTTTTAAAAGCCTAAATATTTCAGAATGGAAGAAGAATAAAGCAATTACAGTTTATCCACACTATGCGGTCATTTAAAAAGTCATTTAAAAAGAAGTCTGCCAACAAATTTTAAAGTTAAATATTTACGTATAATTTTAAGTGAAAAAAGCAGAATATAAAACTATATATCCTAAGATGAACTATATTATCATATCTATATGTACAGAAAAAATTCTCATAGGAACTATAACCAACTGTCAACAGCTGTTATCTCTGGGTGAGAAAATTGGAATTTCACAATGAACATTAGAATATGCAAAAATTCTAAGGATTCTTGAAGTAAAAAAATGTATTTCACTTTAATGGCACTGTAATCACCAATTCAGAAGCTCCAAAAAGAGGAAATATCACATTTAAGTAAGTGGCTAACAACTGTGGTCTCCTACAATTAAAAATGCATTACATTATATTATAATTGGCAATATTTCCATCTTAGGACTATTCTTTCAAACCTAAATATAACTAGGAAAGTATGAAGTTTTAATTTTACACACTAAAGTCTTTTCTCAAAAGATGCTGTAAATGCCCAATTTACTATTTTAAAAATGCTCACAATTAACTAGCCACTTGAAACAGGCTTTTGATAGCAAAAATAAGTATTAAATCTCCTGCAAAAATAATTTTGAGATACTTTTGTAGATACAATAGCCAGAAATCAGAAAACTGAATTTTAGGGATCCAATTATACAAATGTTGATTTCTCAGGAAAATTTTTACAATCTAAAGCAAATTTAAAAAGCAGTGTAAGAAAGTACTTTCACCACTCTTAATCACTCCAGAGCTCATGAATAATATCACAGTACACCATGGCCTTAGGCCAAATAATAACATGCCAAATGGAAAATGGCACAAATCCATGGATTGTAAGTAATTTATCAAAAGAAAATAAAGGAAAAAATCTTTCATTACAGCAATTAAAAATACAGTTGCAGTACCAGTTTCAATGCTGAATAAATCAGTTTAGCAATTCCAGGAGTGGACAGACTATTTAAACACATTCTCCACTGGCAGCAACTTTAAATCCTTACCGTATGTTCCTTTAGTTCCTAAAAGTTTTAAATTATAAAGTGTTTTTTATCTGAGTAGCTGGATTATTACTATCACTTGAAATTTTGATGTGTGGCATTTGATGATTAGGTATCTACCAGACCTATTATATTACACAACAGCAGCCAAAAAAAACATAAATATTGCAAATAAATGTATTCATACCAACGTGCCCACACTTTAGACCATAAATTCCAGAGAAATGAAAGGTTCCTTCTAACCCAACATTAATCATTCCTCATTCCATAACTCCGTTTGGCAAATCATTTACATTAAATGAGCATATTCTACCACAGAGCTATTGGAGAACCTAAAATTAAGTTGTAAATTCAATAGTGAATTTGAAAATGTTTCAAAAAGAATTCAAAACCACATTAAGCAGCCTAAACCAGCAGCAAGTCCTTAGGAGATGTTCCTATCTCAAAGGCACTGCTTTGCAGCCTAAATTTACACAACATTTGTGTTGTATAATAAGTTAACAACTACATGCATCACTTAGCTTTTCATAACTACTTATCCCAAAACTAAGTGGCTCAAAGCAACAGGCATTTATTATTTCTGACAATTCTAAGGTTTAAATGGGTGGTTCTTCTGGTATTGGCAACCTTCAAATGGGGTGAAATAGTTTAGCTTGGTGTCACATGTCTGGTAATTGGCAGCATGATTAGACTGAGGGGATCTCAGATAGAGGACTCATCTCTCCTCCACATGCTCTCTCATTCTCCAGGAAACAGGTAAAATTTTCTTAATATAGCTATTGCAGGATTTCAAAGAGCAGCAAGTGGAAAGCAAGCCCCAAGCACTTTAAAGCCTGCTTACATCATGACTGCTAATATCACAATGGCCAAAGAAAGTTATATGGCCAAAGGTAGATCCAAATGCTGTAGAAATTAACTCCATCTCCTTTATGGTAGAAGTACCAAGTCACATGCGAAAGAGCAAACACACAGTGATAGTAAAAAATTGTGGCCATTTTTTGGCAATCTATCACATTGCAAAATGCAAAAAAATCTCTGCTCCCCGTGGTCCGTAGCCAAATAAGTTTCCATAACAGCTCATTTTGTCACTTCATAACGCATATTACCACATCAGAAAACTCTGAGAAGTTCAGCAGCAAAGAAACACGATTTTATTTAGACCAGCATTTCCCAAACTCACCTGACCACAAAATATAGTTATCAAGGAGCACAGTCACATCTAAAATGGAAAACAAATCCACTAATTTCTCCGCACATACCATTTCCACGGTCTACTCCATTGATTCAATCCCTGAATCAGTATCTTTTTAGTTTTCTTTGCTTTTTTTTTTAGTTGACAACAATTTATACTCATTAGTTAACGACAAAGAGAACTACAGATATTGAAATAGCTACAGACAATGGGGCAAAGGGTACAAAGTACGCCTGACTATCTAACAAAGCTCTAAGTTTTCAAATAACAGTAATGTTAGAGCTTTTGCAACAGTGTGACTAAGGGGACAGTGAAGTCAGCAAGATGGTAGAATAGGACTTTCCACTACTGGCCTCTTACGAAAACATCAATTTGAACAACTGTCGGACCACAAAAGTACCTTCACAAGAGCAAAGGAATCCAGGTGAGAGATTAAAGCACCTTGGCAGAGACCAAAAATAAAAAAACATGCATTGATGAGAGTGGAAAGGAAAGTTTCATGCTATATGCTTCACCCCACCCCCAAGTCCAGGGGCATAGTGCAGAGAGTTACTCTCTGTGTGGGAAAAGTATAGTGAAGTAAGCATACAACTTCACCACAGATTCCAGCACCAAGCTCAATCCAGCCCAAGGCTGGCCCCCACAGTCCCAGGTTGGATGCCCACAGACTTAGCCTCTATGCCTAGCCCAGCACCACCGTGGCCCCAGATGCCAAACCAGCCATCATAGCCCCAGGCCAACCTCAGGCTCAAGCCCATCGCTATGGTCCTAATCTCCAGGTGCATCCTAGTGCCAGGTCATCTCCATAGCTCCAAGTTCCAAGCCAGGCTCTCAGTTCCAGGCCCGCCCCTGCAACCCCAGGCTCTAGAACTACCCTACAGCCATGGGCTCCAAGATCCAGGCCCACCCCAGGGCTAAGGCTGCCACCCTCCCCCATGGACCCATGTTGCAGGCCAGCACTCACAGACCCAGATACCAGGCCCACCTACCAGCTGACCAAGGCACCAGGCCAAGCCACCCAAGGACTCCAGCAGCACACCATCCTGTAGAATCTACCAGACAGCTTGCCTTGAACTTCCAGATGGGCTGACTGATGAAGAGTTTTCCTGCAGATGTGAATCTGTAAAGACTAGAAGAATTGTCTACTTTTTAAAATGCACAACCAATAATGCAAGGCCACAAAGATCAAAAATAATAAGGAAAAAAAGACACAATCAAAGGAACAAAATAAAGCACCAGTAACCAACTCTGAAGAACTGAAAATCTACAAATAGCACCACAAAGAATTCCAAATAATCATTTTGAGGGTACCCAGTGTCACCCTCTCCCACAATGAACCAATTTACAACTATTAAAAAGCAAAGACTGTCAAACTGGGGCCACTACAGCACAGGGAAGAGGAGAAGAGACCTATGGAGTTCATGAAAACAGGAGAAGCCACGATGAGAGAAAGGACCATTCTGACCGTTTCGAGCCCTGAACATTTCAAGGCTGGCCCTAGTAAGCACAAAGAGAAAGAGCTGGCAAAAGCCACTGCTGTGCCCTTTGCATGAAGCTGCTTGGATACAACAGGGGAGAAGAGGATGTTGGTGGCCCCCAGGCCAGCAAGACCACTAACAGGGTTCCCGTGGACCCACATAGGAGTGAGGGGCCACAGACAACTGAAAAAAGGAGCCACTCAGAGGCTGGGTGAGTCATTGTGAGAAACCTGTGCATGGTCTGTCCACCCCACGGGAAGTGTTTGGAGTGTGGGGAGTGGGGGAGATGGGCCCACCAGGGGAACACAGGAGCACAACATGTACAGCTGATCTGCCCTCCAATCAGCACAGGACCACTTAATGGAGACTCGCTGGACATACAGAACTGCAGAGGTGCAGCCTGCTGAAAAGACTCAGTCCCAGACCAGAGTTTCCAGGTGTATCAGACCTCACAAGACCCAGAAGTGATTACAAGGTCAACAATTAAACCCTAGGCTGCCCAAAAAGTCTTCCCCAGAGAATCAGCAGCAAAGCCGCAATTTAGCTCAACCACAGGGCTAAAGTCCTGGTTGCCACAGGAAGTTCCTCCATTTTAGAAGTAACGAAAGGACAACAAATTAGTTCCAGCACAGACTTTAAGTGGTGGGAACAGCAAATAATCCAACACAGAACTGGAAGAAAAACAAAAAATCCACAGATCACAGACAAAGTTCTGATATTAACCAGTAAAAGTCTAACACCAACAAAGAACACCAATAAAACCTAGAAGGACCGGAAGCCTCCCAGCCTTCCTCTGGGAGCCCCCATGGACTCACAACATCCTCTCTCAATGTCCGCATCTAGCGCAGCAATGACTACCAGGCTGCCACTGGAAGTGCCCCACCCTCAGAGCTGGGGCCTCAGCCACAACCTTCCAATATCAGTAACCAGGCCAGCAATGACCACCCGGCCACCGCTGGAAATGTCCCAGATTCCCAAGCCAGGGCAGGGGGTGCCAAGGGCCTCAGCCACACCTGTCCAACATCAGCATCCAACCCAGCAATCACCACCAGGCCATCACTAGAAACGCCCTTGGACTCACAAGCCAGGGCTGTGGGGGGGCCAAGGGCCTCAGCCACACCTGTCCAACATCAGCATCCAACCCAGCAATCACCACCAGGCCATCACTAGAAACGCCCTTGGACTCACAAGCCAGGGCTGTGGGGGGGCCAAGGGCCTCAGCCACAGCCCCCAACTCAGCCATGCCCCCCTGGCATCTGCATTCAGGCCAGCAACCACCACCAGGCCACTGCTGTAAGCACCCAGAACCAGGGTGGTGGGGGGCCAAGGGCCTCAGCCACGACCTTCCACCATCAGCATCCAGGCGAGCAATGACCACCAGGCCACTGCCAGAAATGCCCCAGATTCCCAAGCCAGGGCAGGGGGTGCCAAGGGCCTCAGCCATGCCCCTTCAACGTCAGCATCCAGCACAATGCCGCTGGAAGCATCCCGAGCCCCCAAGCCAGGGTGCTGGGCAGCAAAGAGCCTCAGCCATGACAACCTGATGTCTGTATCCAGGCCACCAACAATCACCAAACCATCATTGGAAGCACCCTAGGTCCCTCCAAGTCACAGCAGTGGGGAGCCAAGGGTCTCAGCCACACCTCCCAACATCCACATCCAGCTCAGCAACAACCATCAAGCCACTGCCAGAATGATCCCAGGCTCCCAAGCTGGGGCAAGGGACTAAGGCCAAGGGCCTCCTCCACACCCCTCCAATGTCAGCATCCAGCCCAGCGACGACCACCAGACCACCACCAGAAGCACCCCTGGACTCATAAGCCAGGGCTGCAGGGGTGCCAAGGCCCTCAGCAACACCCCCCAACATCCACATCCAGCCCAGTGACAACCACCAGGCTGACACTGAAAGTGCTCCAGGCCCCTGAGCCAGGGCAGTGGGGGGCTGCAGGCTCAGCCACATCTCCCTGACGTCCACAATCAGCCCAGTGACGACCACCAAACTGACACCAGAAGTGCCCTGGACTCCCAAGCTGGGGCAGCGGGGGACCAAGGGCTTCAGCCACACTGCCCCCCAACATCCACATCTAGCCAGCAATGATCACTGAGCCAACACCGGAAGCCCCTTGGGCTCCCTTGCCAGAATAAGAGGGTTGCCATCCGTCTCGAACATGTCCCACTCTCCCACCTTTCTCTTCCTCTCATCCTATTTCCCTCCCCTTTCCCCTCTTCCCCACCCCACCAACTGCTCTGCAGCATCTTATAATGTAAAAAATAATAAATAAAAGGAAAAAAATTAAACAAAAGAAAATGAGAAATTCAAGAAAGAGATAGAAACCATAAAAAGGAACCAAACGGAAATTCTGGACCTGAAGAACACAATGACTGAACTGAAAATACAACAGAAACTTCAACAGAAGACTCAATCAAGGAGAAAAAAATAATCAGCAAAATCAAAGACAGATCCTTTGAAATTATCCACTCAAACAAAAGAAAAAGAGAATAAAAAACAGTTAACAAAAAAAGCCTATGGGACTTACAAAACACCATCAAGCAAACCAATATATACATTATGAAAGTTCCAGAAAGAGCAGAAATCTTATTTAAAAAAATACTGACAGAAAACTTTCCAAATCTGAAGAGAGAAATGAACATTTATATCCATGTAGCCCAAATATCTCAAAATAAATTAAACATAAAGAAATCTTTACCAAAACACACTATAATCAAATTCCCAAAAGTCAAAAAGACAAAAGCAACTCATCACATGCAAGAGAACCCTCTATCTATGACCAGATTTCTCAGACGAAATCTTGCAGACCAAAAGAAAGTAGTATGATACATCCTAAGCAGTGAAAGAAAAACACTGCCAACCAAAAATACCATACACAGCAAGGCAGCCTTCAGAAAATAGGGAGAGATAATGGATTTCTCAGACCAACTAAAATTGTAGGAGGTCATCACCAGTAGACTTGTCTTACAAAAAATGTTAAAGAGAATTCTTCAAATTGAAATGAAAGACTGTTAAGTAACAGGATAAAACCATATGAAAATATAAAATTCATTGTAAAAGAAAGAATACAGTCAAATTCAGAATACTATACTGATGGCACACAAGTCATTTTTAACTATAATATAAAAGTTAAAAAAGAAAAGTATTATACCTATAGCTGTAATAATTTGTTAATGAATACACAATACATAAAAGATGTAAATTGTGATATCAATAGCATAAAAGGTAGGGGGAGGAGAAATTATAGTGTAGAGTTTCTGTTTGTGGACAAAGTTAAGTTCCTATTAGCTTAAAATAGACTATTTTAACAATAAGATGTTTATATAAGCCCCATGGTAATCACACACCAAGAAAACCTGTAGTAAACACACAAAAGATAAAGAGGAAGAAATCAAAGCATACAACTACAAAAAAAGTCATCACAGCACAAAGGGAGACAGCAAGAAAGGAAGAATAAAACAAAGGAACTGTAAAACAGCAAACAACATAATGGCAGCATTATTAAGTCCTTACCTATCAATAATTCTTTAACTGTAAATGGATTAAATTCTCCAATCAAAAGACATAGGGCGGCTGAACAGATTTAAGAAAAAAAAAAAAAAGAGAGAGACCCAAAAATAAGCTACGTAAAAAAGACTTACTTCAGCTTTAAGAACACTTACAGACTATAAGTGAAGGAATGGAAAAAGATATTTCATGCAAATAGTAAAGAAAAGTGAGCAGGAGTGGCTATACTTACATCACACTAAACAGACTAAGTCAAAAACTGTTACAAGAGATAAAGAAGGTCATTATATAAAGATAAAGGGGTCAACTTACCAAGAGAATATAAAAATTATAAATATGCACTAAACACCAGAGCCCCTAATTACAAAAAAAGAAATATTAACAGAACTTAAGGGAGAAATAGACAGCAATATGATAATAGTATTTTCACTTTCAGCTATGGACAGATCATACAGACAGAAAATCAGTAGGAAAACAACAGACTTAAAGAACACAATAGACCAGAACATTCTATCCAACAGCAGCAGAATACACATTCTTTTCAAGTGCACATAAAACATTCTCCAGGATAGATCATATGTTAGACTACAAAACAAGTCTTAACAAATTTAAGATTACTGAAATCATATCAAGAACCTTTTCTGCCCACAATAGTATAAAACTAGATATCAATAACAGGAAGAAAATTGGAAAGTTCACAAAAATGTAGAAATACAACAACATTCCTGGACAACCAATGGGTCAAAAAATAAAAAAAATCAAAAGAGAAATTTTAAAAAAAAGTCTTGAGAGAAACGAAAATAGAAATACAACATACCAAAACTTACAGGATGCATCAAAAGCAGTTCTAAGAGGAAGGTTTATAGTAATAAACACCTACCTCAAGAAAAGAAAGAAATATCTCAAATAAACCACTGAGCTTTACATCTGATGGAACTAGAAAAAGAAGAAAAACTAAGCCCAGAGTTAGCAGTAGGAAGGAAATAATAAAGGTCAGAGCAGAAATAAATGAAATAGAGACTAGCAAAACAATAGAAAAAGATAATGAAATGAAGGGTGTTTTTAAAAAAATAAACAAAATTAACAAAACTTTAGCTAGACTACTAAGAAAGAAAGAGAGAAGACTAAAGTAAATAAAATCAGAAATGAAAGAGGAGACGTTACAACTGATACCACAGAAATATAAAGGATCATAGAGACAAGTATGAACAATTACTATATGCCAATAAACTGGATAACAATTATATGCCAACAAATCAGATAACCTAGAAGAAATGATTAAATTCCTAGAAACATACAACCTACCAGAAATGAACCACGAAGAAACAGAAAATATGAACAGATCAATAACAAGCAAGAAGGTGAAATCGCTAATCAAGGGCCGGCCCGTGGCTCACTCGGTAGAGTGCGGTGCTGATAACACCAAGGCCACGGGTTCGGATCCTATATAGGGATGGCCGGTTTGCTCACTGGCTGAGCATGGTGCTGACA
The DNA here is from genome assembly GCF_000696425.1 of Galeopterus variegatus. NCBI lineage: Eukaryota > Metazoa > Chordata > Mammalia > Dermoptera > Cynocephalidae > Galeopterus > Galeopterus variegatus. Next base: position 127,305 of record NW_007728085.1, on the reverse strand, counting down.
ACACCAAGCCAAGGGTTGAGATCCCCTTACCGGTCATCTTTTAAAAAAAAAAAAAAAAAAAACCTCCCAACACAGAAAATCCCAGGACCTGATTGGCTTCATTTGTAAATTTGTATTTTTTTTTTAAATTAATACCAATCCTTCTCAAACTCTTCCAAAAACTGAAGAGGAGGGAGCTCTTCCAAACTCATTTTGCAAGGTCATTGTTAACCTGGACCAAAGCCAGACAAGGATACTTTAAGAAAAGAAGTTACAGGTCAATATCCCTGGTGAACATAGATGCAAAAACCCTCAACAAAATGCTTACAAAGCAAATTCAACAGCACATTAAAAGGATTGTACACCATGATTCAGGTGGACTTATCCCTAGGATTCAAGGCTGGTTCAACATACACAAATCAATAAACATGAAACAACACATTAACAGAATAAAGGATAAAAAACACATGATCTTCTCAATAGAAGTAGAAAAAAAAAATCTGACAAAACTTAACATCCTTTAATCATAAAAACTCTCAATAAATTATGAATAAAAGGAATGTATCTCAACATAATAAAGGCCATATATGACAAACCCACAGCTAACATACTCAACACTGAAAAGCTGAAAGCCTTTCCTGTAAAATCAGGGACAAGACAAGGATGCCCACTGTTGTCACTTCTATCTGATATACTACTGGAAGTCCTAGCCAGACGACTAGGAAAGAAAAATAAAAGGCATCCAAATCTGAAAGGAAGAAACAACACTGTGTTTGCAAATGACAGGATTTTACATATAGAAAACCCTAAAGACATTACCAAAAAACTGTTCAAAATAATAAAGGAATTCAGCAAAGTGTCAGGATACAAAATCAACATACAAAAATAGTAGCATTTCTATACACTAACAACAAACTATCCAAAAAAACAAGAAAACAATCACATTTACAATAGTATAAAAAAATAATACTTAGGAAAAACTGAACCTACAAGGTAAAAGATTGTACACTAAAACCATAAAACACTGATGAAAGAACTTGAAGATGACACAAATAAATGGAACAATATCTCATGTTCATGGATCACAAGAATTAATATTCTTAAAATGTGTACACTACCCAAACATTCTACGGATTCAATGCAATCCCTATCAAAATTCCAATGGCATTTTTGACAGAAATAGAAAAAAAATTCTAAAATTCATATGAGTCAAACATGTCCCCCAACAGTTCACGTACTGGAAACTTTATCTCCATTGTAACAGTGTTAAGACTGTGGGAGGGGCTATCCTGTTAGTTCTGTTCATTAGAGCATAGCCTTGTAACACCAAGGTCAAGGGTTTGGTTCCCCATCGTGGCCAGCGGCCAAAAAATAAATAAATAAAATAGTTTTTTAAAAGGTAAAACAAAAAAAATTTTAATAGAGGGTTGGAAAGTCTATTATGGTACTTGAAAGGTGGGACCTTTAGGAGGTGATTAGATTGTGAGAACTACGCCCTCCTGAATAAATTGATACATTCATGGTGCAACAGGCATGGTTCTGATGGCTTTATAAGAAGGGCAAGTGAGAAGGTTAGCTTACTTTTGCTCAGCCCATTCTCACCATGTGACACCCTTGTCTTCACAGGACCCTGTAGAGAGTTCCCACCCAGAAGAAGGCCCTCACCAGATGTGTTCCCTGGACCTTGGATTTCCCAGCCTTCAAAACTGTAAGAAATAAATTTCATTTTTTTTATAAATCACCCAGTTTCAGGTATTCTGTTATAAGCAAGAGAAATAGACTAATACATATGGTAATACAAAAGTCACCAAACAGCCAAGGCAATCTTGAACAAAAACAACAAATCTGGAAGCATACAATACCTGATTTCAAAATATACTACAAAGCTACAGTAATCAAAACAGCATAAGATACTGGCATAAAAAATGACATATAAATAAATGGAACAAAATAGAGAGCCCAGAAATAAACCAATGCATGTACAACACTCAATTGATCTTTGATAAAGGTGCCAATAACACACAATGGGGAAAGAATAGTCTCTTCAATAAATGATGCTGGGAGAACTGAATAACCACATGTAAAACAAAACTGGCCAGTTATCTCCCACCACATACAAAAAAATCAACTCAAAATGGATTAAAGACTTAAACATGGGACCTGAAACTGTTAAACTACTAGAAGAAAACACAGGGAAAAAACTTCTTGACATTGGTCTGAGCAATAGTTTTTTGGCTATGATGCCAAAAGCACAAGCAACAAAAGCAAAAATAGATAAACGGAATTGCATCAAATTACAAAGCTTCTTCACAGCAAAGATAACAATCAACAGAGTGAATAGACAACCCATGGAATGGGAGAAAATGTTGACAAACCATATATCAGATAAGGAGTTATTATCCAAAATATAAAAGAAACTGGAACAACTCAGTAGCAAGAAATCACGTAATCTGATTAAAAGATGGGCACAAAACCTGAATAGAAGACATACATATGGCCAAAGGGTATACTATAGCTTGAATGTGTCCCCCAAAGTATAAAAAAACGTCAACACCATTACTCATCAGGGTAATGCAAATCATAACCACAACGAGATATCAACTCACACCTGTTAGAATGGCCATTAACAAAAAGAAAAGGTAACAAGTTCTGGCAAGGATATGAAGAAAAGGAAACTCTTAAGTATTGTTGGTGGGAATGTAAACTGGTACAGCCATTATGGAAAACAGTATGGAGATTCCTCAAAAAATTAAAACTACAATTACCATATGATTCACCAATCCCACTACTGGATATATACCCAAAGGAAATGAAATCTGTATCTCAAAGAGATATCTGCACTCCCATGTCACGACAGCATTATTCACAACAGCCAAGATATGAAATCAATCTAAGTATCTGTGGATAGATGAATGGATAAAGAAAATGTGATCTATATACACAGTGGAATATTATTCAGCCTTTTAATAAAAAAGGAAATCCTGTGATTTACAATAACATAGATGAACACAGGGGACATTATGCCAAGAGAAATAAGCAAGGCACAGAAAGAAAAATATTGCATGACCTCACTCATATGTGAAAACTAAAGAAGTCAAATTCACAGAAGCAAAGAGTAGAATGGTGGTTGCCAGAGGTGGTGGGGAAATGGAGAGGTGTTGGTCAAAAGGTACAAAGTTTCAATTATGCAGGATGAATAAGTTCTGGAGATCTAATGTACAGCATGGTAACTATAGTTAATAATACTGCACCGTATACTTGAAATTTGCTAAGAGAGTAGATCTTAAATGTTGTCATCCTACAAAGAAAATTATAACTATATGACGTGATGAGTATGTCAATTAGCTTGATTGTGGTAATTAGTTTACAATGTCAATGTCATTTTACATATATCAAAACATCACAGGGCCGGCCCGGTGGCACACTGCTACAGTGCGCCGCTTGGGAGTGCGGTGGCGCTCCCGCCGAGGGTTCGGATCCCACATGCAGACCGGTTCCCGCTCACTGGCTGAGCGAGGTGTGGGAGCAGCGCCGAGGGTTGCGATCCCGTTGCCGGTCCCGGTCCGGTGCGGGCGCGACACTGAGGGTTGCGATCCGTTGCCGGACACGAAAAAAGACAAAAAGGAAAAAAAAAAAAAAAAAAAAAAAACATCACATTGTTCACAGCAAATGTACACAATTTTTATTTGTCAATTACACTTCAATAAAGCTGGGGGAGAAAAGGAGACTATCTCAGAAACAAGAGGACAACCTCAAAACAGAAAAACAAATAGGGTAACATTATACAGGCAGAGGGAAAGAACAGTTACAAACTTCCATTCTTCCATCAAATCTCTCTTAACAACTGACAGCAATCTAAATTTTCCACAACCTGCAATAAGACATAGACATTTTCCATATGTGCAAGCCAATAGTGATGTCTTCTACTTCAATACAATGCAAGACACATTGCAAATTCTTTGTTTTAATGTTCATTTTCTAGAAATATTAATGCATTCAATGAAAGCTATAAGCCCATTTTTTTCCTGAGTATCAGGCCCACTTGGGTCATGGAGGACATAACAAATGACCCACACATAAAAGGTAGCTTCCGTCATCCTTATGGTGATCTGACTGAGAACTTTGCAAAGACTGTCATTAATGAACTCTATATAAAAGAACTCAATTAAACATTATGAACCACTAGTTTAGAAGATTTTTTTTATTCTAAAATTGGCCTAGTTGACATTTTCTTATACTACTAAACACTAATTTGCATACAATCCATCAACTGCACTCTTGGCCATTTATTCCAGAGAAAGGAAAATTTATGCTCATACAATACCTGTTCAGAGCAGCTTTATTTGTAATGACCAAAAGCTGGAAACAGCCCAGATGTCCCCAACAGGTGAATACTTAAACTGTAGTACATACATACCATAGAATCCTACTCAGCAATAGAAAGAAACAAACTACTGACACACACCACTTAGATGACTCTCCAGAGAATTATGCTAAGTGAAAAAAACTAATCCTAAAAGATGGCATATTGTATGATTCCATTTATATAACAGAAATATGGTAAGTGTGGCTACAAAAGGACAACATGAGGGATCTTTGCGGTGATGGAACTGTTTGGTATCTAGATTGTGGTGATAAACAAACAAACCTTTACATGTGATGAAATTGTATACAACTAAATATACACACATGCAAATGGGTGCAAGTAAAATGGGAAATCCAAATAAGATCAGTGGATTATATTAATATGAATATCCTGCTTGTGGTATTGTGCTATAGTTTTAGAAAATGTTACCACTGGAGGAAACTGGGTAAAGAATACACAGGATCTCCCTATATTATGTCTTACAACTGCACTGAATCTACAATTATCTGAATAAAAATTTCAATTAAAAAATATTTTTTTAAAAAGCTTAGCCTAGGAAATCAGTCTCCCTGGAGTCTCAGTTTCTTTCAAACTTTGATTCAAACAGTGTGGCGAGCGGTGGAGTATAAATGACTTACATTTGGGACATCAACTGCTACTTCCCTCATGGCACTGGGTCTGATGTTATTCATTCCCTTCAAGAAATCATTCAGAGTAATCTTCACCAACCCAGCCACCTTGCTATCAGGGAGTTTAGGCTGTTTCTTCAAGACTCTTCGCAAGGCACAGAGACCTGCAAAAAGAAAAGTAACACAAGATTTATCTTTTATTCCATGAATTCATACTGAGCCATCACCAATAAAACTAAGAAAAAACCCAAACCCTGTACATAATATAGCATTTGAAATATTTTGTGCTTGGGTTTGTGTTTTAGGGGTAGGGGATAGGTAGAGAAGGAGATGGAAGAATGTGGAAGACAAAGACAAAAACCCAAGGGCTCAGTTTGGGCAGTATAATATGACAAACTAATGTTAAATATGAGAAGACAGATATTACACAAATATGAAACAGAACTTACAATACAACATCCATAAATAACTGCATTCAACAAACCATAGTACCTAAGAATAAATCTAGAGAACATTATTCAAGATTTCTTCTTCACATAAAACTATAAAACTACCTTGACAAATTAAAGAAGACCTAAAATAAAATGAAGGGATCTACTATGTTCATTGATCTCAAGATGTTAACTTTCCAATTCTCCCCAAATTAATCAAAAAACTTAATTCTAATCAAAATCCAAGCCAGTTTACAGCGGGGTCTGGGAAGCTGATAACTGATTTTAAAAGTTCTATGGAAATGCAAAGAACAAAGAATAGTCAAGAAAATCTTGATGAAGAAAACAAAAGAAGTAATTGCACTTATCCTCTAGAAATTAAGACTCTTTATAAGGCTGAAATTATTAAAGAGAGAAAAGAGAATCCAGAATAAACACAAACTCTTGATATATGAAAACAGTAACAATACAGCAATTTAGAACAGATGATCATTTCAATAACTGGTGCGGGTACAACTGAATATCTGTATGGAAAAAAATGTGAATCAATTATAGATAGAAATGTGAAAGAAAAAACAATCAAGCATCTAGAATATAAGAAAAAATGTTCATGACAGTAGATGGCCAAGATTTCTTAAACAAGATACAAAAATTACTAACCACAAAGGAAAAGACTGATAAACTGAAATCATTATATTAATATAGAATAAATATATATAATTACAAATTTCTGCTCCTCAGAAGACATTACAAAAAGAGTAAAAATACAAGCCACAGAATAGGAGAAGAGGGCCGGCCCGGTGGCGCACTGCTATAGTGCGCCGCTTGGGAAGCGCAGCGGCGCTCCCGCCGAGGGTTCAGATCCCACATACAGGAGCAAAAGCCTCACAACCAAACTATATTAAGAACTCCTACAAATCATTATTTTTTTAAAAGGTAACACTATAGAAAAACTTGGGCCGGCCCGGTGGCGCACTGGAGAGTGCGCCGCTTGGGAGCGCGGCAGCGCTCCCACTGAGGGGTCGGATCCCATGTGGAGACCGGTTCCCGCTCACTGGCTGAGCGCGGTGCGGGCGCGACACTGAGGGTTGCGATCCGTTGCCGGACACCCCGGTGGCGCACTGCTATAGTGCGCCGCTTGGGAGCGCGGCAGCGCTCCCACTGAGGGGTCGGATCCCATGTGGAGACCGGTTCCCGCTCACTGGCTGAGCGCGGTGCGGGCGCGACACTGAGGGTTGCGATCCGTTGCCGGACACCCCGGTGGCGCACTGCTATAGTGCGCCGCTTGGGAGCGCGGCAGCGCTCCCACTGAGGGGTCGGATCCCATGTGGAGACCGGTTCCCGCTCACTGGCTGAGCGCGGTGCGGGCGCGACACTGAGGGTTGCGATCCTGTTACCGGTCAGTAAAAAAGACAAAAAGGAAAAAAAAAAAAAACTGAAGAGATACTGGAACAGGCATTGTTGGAAAAATTCAAAATTAATTCTTTCAGTAGCTTGTTTTGCCTTTAAAACAGAATCTGCTTATTGTATCAGCTTTACTGATAATCAACTGCTCTGCACTCCCACTTCTGTACACTGTGCTTGCTTATCACAATAGCTACATGAATGCTGAGAAACGAAACATATGACTGTACTAGCTACATGAATGCTGAGAAAGCAAAACCTAAAACCTGGAAGAGTTTGTCTATATAAACCCTGTAAGACCTAAACTAGGGACTCAGAGCTTGGAGTGCTAGCCCATCTGCGCCAGCTAGCATAATAAAATACCTGACTCTCCAACCCTCTGAGGGCTGACCGCTTCTTTGTCGAGTCCATTCCATAACAGCATGACACAAAAGAGGATATCAATTCACATATGAAAAAGTACACAATCTCAGTCACCAGGGAGCTAAAACCAGAGTGAAATACTGTTAAAAACTTATCAAATGTTGGCAAGGATGAGAAGCAACTGGAATTTTCAGTTACTGGTGGAAGAATAAATTGATAAAATGACTGCAGAAAACTTTTGGCAGTATTTATTTAAAAGAATCCTATAACCACTCCTAGATACACTCATATTGCAAACATAAATACATACATTTGTGCACCAAAAGACGTGCAACAACATGTACTGCATCGCTATTCATAATATTTATACAATGGAATACAGAAAAAAAGTGCATCACTGCTATGGAGAATAAAATGATGAAGCTCTCAAACCAAAATATGAGTCAAAGAAGAGAGCACAAAACAGGCAAACTGACCTAGTGTTAGAAACCAGGGTAGTGGTTGCCTTTTGGGTAGAGGTAGAGGGTAGTGGCTAGGAGAGGGTGAGGGAGATGTCAGGGAGCTAGTAATGCTCTATATATTGATCTGAGAGTTGGTTACATGAGTGTGTGTTCACTTTGGAAAATTCATGGATCTTACTGTTTATGAGCTTTTATGTATATATGTAACACTTCGAGAAAGAACTTTATTAAAAAATAGATATGTAAGAACTGAGGTAAAAAATAAATAAATAAAACTATAAACAAAGCCACAACACAGTAGCTGGTTAAAATAACACTGTGAGATGGCAGTTTCAGAGATTATAAACTGAAGTTTAAAATGAAATACTATTTCACCTCAAATCTAAGCACCCATATGTATACAATAAAGTTTACTAAAGCATGAACATATTAATTTTTATATAGTGAACTTTTTAATCAGAATAACTAAAACCATGATGATTTAGGAAAAGAAACCCATAAAAAAGGTTTTGGGAACTGTCTATACAGAAACCCTGATCAGTCTTGGAATCATACTAGAATATATTTACTAGGTTGACTAATGTGCAAAATATACTAGTACGAAAAATATGGATTGTATTATTTACAGACCTCACAGAGTTCTCATTTGCCAGAATATTCTATACAAATGGACATGTTTGGTATAGGAAGTGGTGTGAGTAAAGGAAAAAGAAACAGAATTTGAGGAGAGATAACAGCATTCTTTGCATCTATCACTTTGAAAATATTTTAGAAGAACAATTCTGTATCTGTATCACTTGTTAATTCAGTTACAATCTGTATTACAGCAAAGCAATTATTAAAGTATTATTATATCATGAAGTCACTGAGAAGATATATTCATTGGCCATAGGATACTCTTTCATAGGCACTCTTCTTCAATATTAATTCATCTACTCATTCATTCAAAACATTCAGTGAGAATCTCCTAGACATAATTCATTCAGCTAATGTACTGAACTCTTTCCTGCCAGCAAACACAAGAAGGCAGATAAATCTCTCATAGCACTAATAGTATAAAAGGTGAAACACATTATAAGGGGTAATTACTATAAACTGTGCCAAGTACTGTGACATGGAAAGAAGGAAGTGGCCCAAAAACACCTATCTGGGCATCCAACTCAGTTTAGGGAAGGATCAGTGACAACACAGACCCAGACAATTCTTGCTGAAATCATTTAGTACATTCCTTTATTTCACAAATGAAGAGACTAAAACATGTGTCTAGATTCGAACAGTTTGACTTGAAAAATAAGTTGATGTTAACCTGATAAAATAGGAATTGGGGCCAGATATGCAGAATATTCTAGGCAGAGGGAATAGCATACAAAAAGGCTTAGGGACAAGAATGAGCATAGCACTTTAAATTGTGAAGCCCTGTAGAATAAAAGACAAAATCCCTGTCCTCAAAGAGTTCAGTCTTATATGTATGAAAGAACACATTTTAAATAAACCTAAATCCAACTCTATTACTTTCTATGTAGATATGTGAGAAGATAAAGTATGGCAGATTGTCTGAAGGGAAAAAAAAAATATGGAAGTTTCCTGATTTGTAAAAGCTATAAAAACACAATGACAGATCCTGCCATAGGCCTTAAGATTCTTTCCCACTCTGAAGTACTATACTATGATTCTAGACTCTACAGAAATGCACCCTCTTTTACACAACAAATGCTATTCTTGAAAATAATGTGTAAGTTGAAAAACAGAATTTATATTAAATGTTAAATATATTATCAGAGCTTGCAAAAATTAAAGATCCCTGGAGCTATCACATTAATATAATCAATCTTCCATGTGTCTATGTCTGCCACTAACTCAGGAGTGACTAAATAAATCTTAGCTCTTTTGGCCATTAGTTATTTCATTTACTAAACAAAAAGTTTAAAATATATTTTCCTAATTATTTAAATTTAAATAATTTAAAATTCTAAAATGCTAAGTTTAAATTATTGGCTATCAACCATTCCTAATGAAGCCATATGGGAATCTATGCCAAGAGATTAAATTTTTAAAAACACACTTTTTAGAAACCAGAAGACAATTAACTAAAGAAGCAAAGGACACATGTACATCATCAAGGAATATAGCTTAGAGCAAGCAATCTATGATATTTCCTTTTCTTATCGAGTTTGAAGTTAACTTTTTAAAATGTAAACAAATACAGAAGCAATACTTCTATGTTCTTAAGAAACATAACTTTGAAAACAAAAAACAGGTGTAGCTAATTAAACAATAAATGTGTCATTTTGTTTTCGTTATTTTATTTTCCAATCCTCTCAAAATTTTTGAGAATGGAAAACAAGACACAATGAAGAGAAGAAAAGGCAAAATGCCTCAGGCAAGTCTAAATGTCAACACATTCTTTCCAGTGTATGACTTGTCTGCACTCAAGCTCCACTTCTGGATGAGGGCAATTATTCTGAATTCATGCTCTTCCAAACAATCTGCTTCAGAAGCAATCAACAAACATCATCTCGCCCCATGCATATGGAATCCTACAATTTTATACCCAATGCTTGCTAAATTATGATGGTATTTTTGAGACTGAAATTAAGTTCCTTCATTAGAAACTAACAATGAACTTAAACTGATCAGAGGAGTAACAATGCTTTTGAGAATTACTACGCACCCTATGGAAACTTAATTATATGAAAAAGTAACATGAAACATGGGCATCTAGATCTCAGATCTGAATTATAAAAGTTGAGCATAAAATTTTCAAGTAATATACTCATGTATATGAAGACTGAAAGCAAGCATAACAAAAATCTAAATGTCTCTTTTTAAAACGTACTTTCCTCAAAATATCAGAACTCCAGAAAATTTGTTGTATCTGAGTCTACTCTCCCTCTACACTGTGTTAAGTATAGACAACGTGGTAAGTATCACTTGATATATCACTAAGAGAGTTCCACTTCTCACTGTTCATTAAAGAAATCAAACAGAACACCCTCAAAGAACATATTGTGGTTCTCACTTCATTTATAAGTGACTGCTATAATGAACTGATCACAGGAGGCTAGTCTATTCTGAACCCACCACTTTCAAAAGTGCTTTTAAAAAAAGTAATGGCAGTATGGAAGGCACACTGGTCTCCAGAACTAAATCTTGGACCAAGGCCTATACCTCACTAACTGCCTGAGCTTGGAGTCTCTCAACCTCCGTGAAATAAAGTAATCTACTAAATTATCTGAAAGGGTATTCCAATTATAAAACATAAAAATTAATTCATTTCGCTACTCCCAGGTTTTAACAAATTTCCCTAAGAGTATAGCTTTTAATTTCAAATTTTAATATCAAATTACTTACCTATCTGGCTTATCAATCTTATTAAAATGCTGAGTTTAAAAAAAAAAAATGTTGATTAGAATACAATTCTTATGCCAAGAGAGGATGAAGATCCACAGTTAGGTAGACTAAAGCAGAGCCCATGTAAGAGAAAATAATGAAGGAATACATATTCTGGTTTTGTTTTAACCTGAGGGGTGGAGTGGCAGCAAAGGGGGAAGGCGGGCCAACTATATCCCTTTTTTATGGAAGGCATATAAACTGTAAATAGCACACTAGTGAAACTAAAAAAATAATTGACAATCACTATCTCTGCTCCTTCAACTCTCAATCACCCCTCAACTTACTGCAATCTAGTAGCCACGCACAGACCCCCATTAGAACTTCCCTCTTCCAAGGCCTCCATGACCTCCCAGGTAAGAAACTAACCACTTTATGTCATGGTGGTCTCTAACACTGTCTATCTCTGATGCACTATTTATTACATGTATGATCTTGGGAAAGTTTCTTCACCTCCTGGCATAAGTTTCCTAAACTACAAAATAAAGATAACCTTGCAGAGTTGTTGTGAGGAAGAAATGCGTTAATTCGTGTAAGGTACTGATACTCTGCAATTTCAAGTACTCAATAAGAGTTAACAATACTACATTATTTCCTCCCTGAAAAGATTCCCTCATTTCATTTGAGTTACCACCTTCTTTGAGTTCTCTTTCCATCTCTCTAGCCACTCCTCAGTCTCCTATACTAGATCTTTTTTAACAAACCAATCTTTGAGTTCTGGTATTCCCCAAGACTCTTCTCTCCTCATTAGCATTCTGAAACTTCCCTGATCATTCCCGTAACACCCAACACCCACTGTATTGTAATTGCCTGTTAAGCTGCTGCACTTCCCTGTACATCCTGAGCTCCATGAAGAGAGGATCCAAGTCTGTTTTACTCACTGAGGTAAGCCCCAGCACCTAGTGCAGTTCCTGGCTCAATAAATGTATGAATGAACTCTACTCTTTCCTAGTGATGTCATTTATTTCTATGGCTTTAGTCACCATGTAACTGCTGACAACTCCTAAGTCCCTTATCTCTAACCCAAACTTCTCCTTACCTCCAAAACCTGCAATTCAAAGTCATGCAAGTTAGACAATGCAAAGAATAACAAGAGACAGGAGGTGGGGGAACAACAGGCAGAAAGAAGGCATTTCAATAGTCCAGACATGGGATGATGATGGTTTGAACTATAGTGGTAACAATGAAAGAAGTTAAAAAAAAAATTTTTATTTTTAAGAGGTCAAATTTTATATAAATTTGAAAATGGAGCAGACAGGATTTGACAAAGGAAGAGTAAAAGAAAAAGAAATCAAGAATAACTCTTAGAAATAACTTTTATTTAGATAGACTGGTTTTATTTTTGTGACTGTTTTAATTAGAAAGAAAACCTTTCCTCAACTTTTATACTTTTATAGTCTTGGCAAAACAACCCAGAAAATTTTCCACTAGCAAAGTAAATGGTAAATGTCATTTAGAGCTTAAACAGAATCAAAAATACCACCTGTTTTTCTGAAACAAACCATTCAGCTCCAGACATTTCAAATGAATAGCAAAAGAAATATTAAAATACACTTCACTGACAAAAAAATTCCATCTCTTATATAATATCTATAATACTTATGCAGTAGGAAAAATCCCAACATCACAAATATAACATTCTATCACTATATTTCAGAATTACAAAAAAGTGGGAAATTCATTGTCTTATGACATACGATGCACAATTACTGCTTATTTATGCAGCTACAATTATAAATATATGTTCCCTTACAAAATGCATTAATTAGAATGACGATAATTACACATACATCAACTTAATTTGTATTCCCTACTTCTGTGGCTCTACTGCAGGCCTACGGTGAACTCACATGTGGGATGAGATGGGTAGGAGAGGGAGAAGACTACGACTTTGCCTATGTATGACATGACAGCTCCCAATTTCAGCAAGAAAATGTATCAAGAAGGCTATTCCAAAACAAGCTGTATCTATCTCTAGACTGCATATTTTATTGATGGGTAAGACTTTTACTGATCCAAATTCAGTAAAAATCACTACTCTAGCAAGGTCAGTGATTCTGTCAGATTTCCCTGATATCTCTAATACTAGGACAACCAAGAATACTTCAAAAAATATCGGAAATATTGCCAAAATTCAAATAAACTTCTACCAGAGAAATGCATAAATGGACATAAAACACGAAATTTTTTTTTAAAGTTTTAGTATTAGCTTTCCAGAGGCAAAGAAAGAAAAAGAGATATGAAGTGACACAAGGACCCTATACCACCACTGCCAGGCTATATTACTAAACCTCATAAGAATTCTTTATCCCTATTTAGCTGGTGAAGAAACAAACTCAAGAGGTCAAATGGCTTGCCCAATGTCTCTCAGCTGATAAAACATAATGCTAGCATTTGAAACTACAGTTCATCATAAGCTTTCCAGTAAGCCCCATTATTTCCCTGGACTTTATTTAAAAAACTGAATTTTTACAGAATCAATATTTTAATTCTAACTTAGAAAATAACATTGGCAGAATTCAGGAAATGGTCAAAAGTGTTGGAAAGAGAACCTTTCATAGGAGCTAGACTGCTGTGTACATAGTAGATGCTCCATAAATTCCTGTTAAACTGGAAGGAGTTGGGAGAGAGGACTAACGAGCTACAAATATCTCAGAACTCTGGACAAACATAAAATTTTCCATCTCAAAAAACATTACAATAATTAGATTCAGTATTGTTACTAGACCTATCTAAGTGCTAAAATGACAAAATCATTATTTAAATAAGAGTTTTAATTCTTCCTGTTCTGTGATGTTATCTTATGAAAGCCCAAGTATTTGGTATGCACATGTTGAAATGACGTGTAATCAACAGGGATACTAAAGATAAATTCTTAGAGATGCAAAGCAAAACTTCCTTTCACTCTAAACAAATGACTGAGTCCACTTCTTGAAGAAATCAAGCTCTATTTATATTCACTCTCCTGAAATGGCACAGGCAGCCTTAGAAGGATAAGTTTATAATAAATCCCTATATTTGGAAAACATTGTTGCTAAGCATCTTCTAACATTCAACAGAGTTTATATAATTCATGTCACTGCTACATAATTAACATTTCACATTTTCCAAAAAAGTGCAATATGCTTATCTATGTTGTTGATTTAAAACATTATAAATTTTGAGGGAATTAATAAAAGGCTATGCAACCAATTTATTAGAAAGGCAGCCTAATCCTAGGAGAAATACAAACACAGACATTAAATGTCAGGATGTGTTAGAGTCTAGCTGGCAAACAGCTTGTCCACTTGAGATAAAACATTTCATAATGCATCTGCTCTTTGCTTAAAAAGGTGAACCACAAAACATTAGGTCTTTGGACAAGTCACTACATATCAAATCACATTCTAGCTCATAAAATAATTACAAAGAAAAGATCACATTTGAAAATAAGTTTCACACCCAACCATCAACACTAAACATTTTATCTCCTCAGATAACAGGAGATCCAAGTATTGAAAGCAACACTAATCACTGTAGTATTTCCAACTCTCATATTTATTATGGGAATAAAGTTGAAAGATAGGGAAAATATTTAGCAAAACAAATAAAAGATTAGAAAAGTTGAGAGTAAGTACACTGCAAATGATGCAGTATCACTCTTAAAAACTATAGAATAGATTACAAACCTTCTATCCTCTGGAAAAGCAGGCACAATCTACATGTATACTACAGAGATTTTTTTATTCATCCCACAAACAATAACTTTTAGACTACAAAAACAATCAGGAAGCATAGTTCACTAAGTTTTATGAAATTCAGAATCACTTCAACTCATGCTATTGGCAGACATCGATACACAGCTTTAATTAAAAAGGCAGAACTTCCTCCACTATATGGCTGTCCAGGAAGAGGGAAAACCAGAGAGAGAACACACAAAAAGCACAAAAAACACTCAGATCCACAAATCAAAAGCAAATATTCTAGAAAAAACACGTGTGTGATTCTTATTTTTATTCCTAATTGTTCATTCTTAACTGTTTCTTTAATTATGGCTTTTCTGTCTTTCAGAATTATTTGCCATTTTTAAGTTTTATTCAGAACTATTACATATACCTGCAAAACAAACTTGGACATTCATTTTCACTTGAGTGGGAGACTTACATGATATAGTTTAGAATAGTATATTATGATCACATAAAAACTCTGGGAAGAAACTCAACACTACTAGAGGTAGTCAGAGAATTATATCCCTGAATTTAATCCAGTTATTTAAATCAGTTACAGAGAATCTTCAAAATTGGGTAGAGGCTGGCATAGACCAGTGGTTCTCAAAGTGTAGTCCTTGGAACAGCAGCACTGACATCACCTGAAAGCTTGTTAGACATGCAAATTCTTGGACCCCATGTGGACCTACTGAATCAGTTGGACAGAGCCCAGAACTATGTTTTAACAGCCTCTACAAGTGACTCTTACATATGTTTAAGTTGGAGAACAATTCACCTAAATCAATGACTCAAATGCTTGCTCACAGCAAGTGCAAGACTGGCTTTTTCAAAATCATTTGGGAAACATTATAAATCTTGATTCTAGTTCCCCACCTCCCTTACTCAATTAAGTACAAGGGAAAAACAGTTCATGGAAAAACAGAATTAAAAGATAATAAGAATCTTCCCATGAACTTTCTGAAGTTCCCTCGTATGGGGTAGGAATGTGAGTGTGAGCATAAAAAAGACGAGCAAAAGTCTGTATGTGTGTTGCTTCCCAGGTGAGCTTGATACATAATGAGGTTTAAGAAGAAATGCCCTAGGTCAATGGCTCTCACAGTGTAGTCCCGGACCTGGGGGTGGGGAGGGGGATAAAAGGAGGGAGGGGTAGAGGGGGAGGAGAAGGGAGGGAGTGAGGGAAAGAGGAAGAGAGCTAGAGCAAAAGCAAGCGAGCGAGAGAAGCGAGAGAGAGTGAGAGTGAGAGAGAGAGAAAGAGAGACAGAGAGAGAGTGTAGGAGGGCGGGAGGGAGCTGGGAGAGGAGAGACAGAGAGAGAGTGTTTGTGTGTATGCTGCTTTCCCAGGTGAGCCTGATGCATAATGAGGTTTAAGAAGCAATGCCCTAGGTCAATGGCTCTCACAGTGTGGTCCTCAGACCTGCAGCAAGAGTATCAGCATCACTTGGAAATTTAGTAGACCTTCTCAGGTACCAGTCCAGACCTACTGAACCTGAAACTCTGGGGATGGGACCCAGCATTCTGTTTTAGTAAATTCTACAAAGTTTGAGAATCTCTATGTTAAGTGATCAGTCCCAAATTAAGCATATGTGAAATGAACATGAATTCCATGAGTAAGAATAAATAATAGAAAGAGACAGACTTAACTTAGCTACCCAAAAATACATCTACTGGAGATGGTGTCTCTTACTGTCCAACCTCACAAATCTAGTCAAGGTGCCTTAACTACTCTGATACGCCAGTGGGCATTCACAAGCACTCCACTTTAGCACAGAACAAATGGTGAACAACACAAATGCCTCCTGAAAAGCATTTGTTTTAAACAAAATGTACAGTCCACAGTGAGAGCAAAAGCAAAGAAATCTGTCAGTGGGGAGGCAAAAACTGACTGGAAATGTTCAAGAAAATAGCAGCAGTTATTTAAGGCAGCCTCATTGTTCTATATTTCCTAGGATTACACGACACTTAAAACTGTTCATTGTTACTTATAAAGGTGGCAATAATTAAAGTTCTTCCCTCAGCACAAGGCAGGGATCTCTGAAGGCAACAGAGAAGAAAGAGAAAAATCTCAACAGGTGTTTAAAAACGAAACAGTCTCTCTGGCAGGACCTTGAATACCCCACTCTCAACATTGGACAGATCATCTAGGCAAAAAACCAACAGAGAAATACAAAATCTAAACAACACTTTAGACCAATTGGACTTGGCAGACATCTACGGAACATTTCATACAGCATCCACAGAATACACATTCTCTCATCATCACATGAAACATTCTCCAGGATAGAACACATGTTAGATCACAAATCAAGTCTCAACAAATTTTTAAAAACTGAAATTATTTCATGAATTTTTTCAGACCACAATGGATTAAAACTAGAAATCAATAACAAATGAAACTCTGGAAACTATAAAAATACAAGGAAATAAAACAACATTCTATTGAACAACATATGGGTCCAAGAAAAAATTACACAGGAAATTAAAAAATTTATTGAAACCAATGAAAATAATGACACAACCTACCAAAACTTGTGGAATACTGCAAAAGGAGTACTAAGAGGGAAGTTTATCACAAAAATGCTTAATTCAGAAGATGGAAAGATGGCAAATAACCTAACACTTCACCTCAAAGAACTAGAAAAACAAGAACAATCCAACCCCAAAATTAGTACAAGGAAAGAAATAATTAAGATCAGAGACTAACTAAATGAAATAGAAACCCAAAAAAGTGAACAAATTTCTGGACTTACACGAACTACCAAGTCTAAACCAAGAAGACACAGAAAATTTGAACAGACCAATAACAATCAAAGAGATTGAAGCTGTAATCAGTAGTCTCCCAACAAAGAAAAGCCCAGGACCAGATGGCTTCACTGCCAAATTCTACCAAACCTTTAAAGAAGAAGTAATACCAATTCTCTACAGTCTATTCCAAAAAATTAAAACAGAGGCCATTCTCCCAAACTCACTCTATGAGGCAAACATCACCTGATACCAAAACCAAAGATACAACAATAAAAGAAAACTACAGGCCAATATCTTTGATGAATATAGATGTAAAAATCCTCAATAAAATATTAGCAAATAGAATACAGCAACACATACATAAAATTATACACCATGATCAAGTGGGATTCATCCAAAGGATGAAAGGATGGTTCAACATACTCAAGTCAATAAATGTGATACACCACATCAACAAAATCAAAGACAAAAACCACATGATTATCTCAGTAGACATTGAAAAAGCATTTGACAAAATTCAACATTTCATGATTAAAAACTCTCTATAAATTGGGTCTAGAAGGAAAGTATCTCAACACTATTAAAGCCATATATAACAAACTCACTGCCAATATCATTCTGAATGGGGAAAAGTTGAAAGCTTTTTCCTTAAGAACAGGAACAAGACAAGGATGCCCATTCTTGCCACTCCTATTCAACATAGTGTTGGAAGTACTAGCCAGAGCCACCACGGAAGAGAAGGAAATAAAGGTCATCCAGATTGGAAAAGATGAAGTCAAACTGTCCCTGTTTGCAGATGATACAATCCTATATAGAGAACAGACTAAAGACTCTACAAAAAAACTCTAATAGTTGATAAATGATTTCAGCAAAGTTGCAGAATACAAAATCAACATACAAAAATCCTAACATTCATATGAGACAACAAAACACCCTGAATAGCCAAAGCTATACTGAGTTAAAAAAAATAAAGCTGGAGGCATAACACTACTGACTTCAAACTATACTACAAAGCTATAGTAACCAAAACAGCATGGTACTGGCATAAAAACAGACACATGGGACCAATGGAACAGAATAGAGAATCCAGAAAGTGACCCATACACCTACAGCCACCTGATCTTCGACAAAGGCATCAAGAACACACACTGGGGAAAAAAGACTGCCTCTTCAAAAATTGGTGCTGGGAAAATTGGACATCCATATGTAAAAGAATGAAACTAGACCTGTACCTCTCACCATATATCAAAACCACTCAAAATGGATTAAAGAATATAAGACCTGAAAGTATGAAACTCCTAAAAGAAAACATAGCGGAAACACTTTGGAAAGCAGGACTGGGCACAGACTTTATGAATATGACCCCAAAAGCACAGGCAACAAAAGGAAAAATAAATGAATGGGATTATATCCAACTAAAAAGCTTCTGCACAGCAAAAAAAAACAATTAACAGAACAAAAAGACAACCAACAGACAGGAAGAAAATATTTGCAAAATATGCATCCGACAAAGGATTAATATCCAGAATATACAAGGAACTCAAACAACTTTAGGGCAAAAAAACAAGTAACCCAATTAAAAAATGGGCAAAGGAGCTGAATAGGCATTTCTCAAAAGAAGATATAAGAATGGCCAACAGACACATGAAAAAATGCTCAACATCACTCAGCATCCAGAAAATGCAAATCAAAACCAAACTGAGATATCATCTCACTCTAATTAGACTGGCTAATATCGAAAAGACTGAGAATAACAAATGCTGACGAGGATGTGGAAAAAGGGAAAACCTCCCACACTGTTGGTGGGACCGTGAAATGGTGCAGTCATTACAGAAAATGGTATAGAGATTCCTCAAACAACTACGGATAGAACTGCCACATGACCCAGCAATCCCACTGCTGGGTATATGCCCAAAGGAATGGAAATCATCATGTTGAAAGGATACCTGTACTCCCATGTTTACTGCAGCTCTATTTTCAATAGCCAAGAGTTTAGAACCAGCCTAAATGCCCATCATTGGAAGAGTGGATAAGGAAAATGTGGTATTTTTACATACTGGAATACCAATTTGGTATAAAAAAGAATGAAATTCTGTCATTCACAGCAACATGGATGAACTTAGAGAAAATTATATTACGTGAAATAAGCCAGGCACAGAAAGAGAAATACCACATTCTCACTTATATGTGGGAGCTAATAAAAATAAATGAATAAAGAAATAAATAAAAGGGGGAAAAAAAAGATACAACAACCACAATAATTCTTTGAACTTGTTAAGAGAAGTGAACAGAACTGAGATTGCCAGGTGTGGGAAAGGGGAAGAAGGAGGGGCGAAAGGGACAAATTGGTAAAGGGACATGAAAATCAATTACACTGTATAATGATAACTTAAAAAAAAAAAACAAAGAAAGAAAGAAAAGAATAAATGAAAAATAAAAACAAAACAGATAGAACCAGGGGCCAAGACTTCCTCCCACAACCAGGCACACTACTGCCACAGGGCCCACCTAGGGCCCTGAGGCAGGAGCCAAGTGCCACCTCTCCTGCCTACAACCAGGCAATCAGCATGCCAAAAACACCACTTCCATGTGAGTGGCCCACCACAGACACTGCAAAAGCCACAGCTGCTGCAAAAGTGGCTAGATGCCACAGCAGTAGCCACAGCCACCATGCAGGTGGCCTGCCAGACACTTGACTGCATTGACACAAGGACAGCCACCAGCGAAGGCCCCCCCCAAAAAAGGACGTCTCTCTCCACGAAGCACATTCCAGAGTAATAGAAGAAGCATCTGCTCTGCAATAATATTGGGGGACCTGAACACCCCTCTCTCAGCACTGGACAGATCATCTTGGCAACAAATCAACAGAGTAACCGTTAATCTTTCAGAAGGAGAGAACAAATCTATGGTTATTAGAGGTGGGGGGGATGTGGGCGAATGGGGAAAGACTGGATAAGAGGCATAAAGAATAAGTATGATTTGTAATAATGAATAAGCTAATAATTTTGATTTGAACAACATATGTTGTACACAGGTGATGGTAGTCAACATTAAACCCCCAAAATATGTATAATCAATTATGCTTCAATAAAAATAAATTTTTTTAAAAAGTATCCTACTCAAAGAGAGAAGGATAAAATAGAAGTCTTTTTACATAGCATGACAAGAAGAAGACATGGTCACGATAAATTATAATACATTCATTTGTTCATTTAAAGAATGTTTACTGAGAATCAACGGAGTGCCAGCTATCTTTGGCAAAACTACTTTGCAATTTGATATAAATACAAAACTGTCATATCATAATATCCTAGCATTCAGAAAATAACAAGGGAAGTTTTGTAGATATGGAAAGTAGTTTCTCAAATCTACAGGGAAAGTTGGATGTTCTCTCATCTGTGCTATTTTGTTTCTGTTTCTGTCATATCCCACTGAATTGTGGTTTATCCCTCTACGTATGTGTGGCTTTCCCCACTAGATTGTGATCGTTGGTCATCTCTAGTATCCCCATCACCCAGCACATAGAACGATCTCAAAAATACTGAAGGAATGAATGAATGATTAAACTATTACTTAAATTCCCTGCAAAAAAATAAATAAAAAATAAAAACAAAACTAAACTCAATTCTGAGGTTAATAAATACTCTTCACCCCAATCAATGGGGATGGGGGTGGGGTAATAATTACGTCTCCCAGCTTTTATTCCTACTTCTCATTCTCCTTCAATTTAATTGATCAAATATTTATTAAGCACCTATTATGTACCAGAAGTCATTAATATTGCCTCCAAATATTAAGATATTACCATGACTATTTTTTTTTAAAAAACAATTCTGTGTGTGTGATTCTAAAATCAGTATAATGATTGCGACTGCTTCCACTTTCCCAAGGAAATTTGACCATATTTTTAAAAAAGTACAAGTTTGAACTTGCCTATGCAGTTATTTTAAAAGTTATTTTACAAGTTATTTTAAAAGCCACTCAAATTATCACCTACTAACTCCTCTAAATTTAGGAGATGCAACATTAAATGCTCAATGCTTTTTATTTAAAACTAAGAGAGTAGTTTGAATTACCATATGGATCAATCTTGTCTTCCCATGCAGATGCACACATCATAGTATAAGGGGATACCACAGTATGTTCAATAAGTAGGATACACTTATGTCCATTCTGTAGCACTTGGAGCATAATTCTACTGTACTAAATGCTTACAATTTCAGAGTTGTTTTAGTTTTCCTTCTGAGTCACATTATTAACCAAATTTTTAATTTACTCAAGGTCAAGTCTTTAGTCAGAAATGATAAAACTGTCCCAATGAGAAAATGCAGTGTACTTCACAATCGACATTAGTCTGCTTTATAGCATTGTTTTTAAGAATACTGGAGAAAGCCCTGACTAACCTCCTGACTATTGATTAGTTCAATACCTGGATATTTTCTACATTATAAATTGATCCTATCCTTAGCTTCATAGACTAAAATTAAATCATAAAGCTTTATACGACTCTGAAAAAAAATCCATGTTTTATTTAATTTTGACCATGGAGTTGAAGTAAGATGACCTTGGCTTTAAATTTCACCTCTGTGATACCGCTCGAGTCCAGTACTTCTATCGCAGAGCTGGTGGGAAGATTAAATAAATGCAGGAATGATTTCCCTTTCTCACCTTCTCACTTGCCTGCCTACAGAACTACTTTTTTGGGGAGCTGGCCAGTTACCTCAGTTGGTTAGTGTTGTAACACCAAGGCCAAGAGGACAAGGTCAAGAACTCCCACTTTTTCCTTAAGCTTCTTAGTTTTGTCACTTTTTCTATGCAACCGCAGCATTTCCTTTCCCCATAAGAAAAATCACTACATTTTCCATCTTTTTATGAATACTTCATCACTGTATTAGTACTTGTTTGCAAATCTCTCTTTCATCGGACTGTATGTTTCTGGAAAGAAAGAATCCCAGAGCTTTCTAGAGTGCATGAAATGCATTAAAATGTCAAAAAATGTCTGATGATGTTAAAGATTGAATTCTTGCCTAAATGCTTTTGCAAGTCCAAAGAAATACCTACACAGTAATCCAGACTCTTCATTATCACCTAATGAAATGAAAGAAGCAAAGTTATGTACTGATACTTCTGCTTTTTGGTCCCTAAGGAATTCATTTCTATGACCAGGCTCACCATTCCCTGTGAAGCTAGAAGCAGCAAAGAAACTAGACAGTAAGGGACTGAGTCCTAGGCCATAACATATTGAAAGAATGTTTACATTTGCCTTGGTAGTCTACACATCCTGCAATCTCCCCCAACTGTGAGTCCTCTAACCTAGAAACTGTGGTAATGATCAAACAAAATAAAATAAAACTGATTTTCTCCAGCAAGAGTAAGATATTCAAAGACTCCTAAATATCTCATCCAAGTTTTCTCTTCCTACCTGTTTTTCTTCCTCTAACCTCGTTCCCTACACACATCAGGCCAGATAAAAAGGATGAAAGAGCTTACGGAAGGGTCTTCAAGGTCTACTAAATTAGACGACTATAAATCAACAATTTCTAAGTAAAAATTACCATATTTCTGAAATAAATCTAAAATAACCAAATTTCCAATTCAAGAATTCAATTTCTTCCATTACCTATATTTAAGGGTTAAACTTTCATTAAAACAACTTAGAAAAACATTCGATGGGTCCAAACTGAAACAGCAGAATGCCACAACTGGAAAAAATTCCTCCAGAGTGTAAAAGGACTTAGAAACATATGCCCATACAAAGAGAAGAGAATAAATTTAAGAATCATAAGATTTCTAGCAAACCAAAGATGTTTTGAGGTACGTGCCCAGTCTTTAAAGGTTACTAGATAATAAACACATCCTCTCAGGACAAAAAAAAAAGGCTATCAGAGTTTTTTCAATAAATTCTTACTTGCTGGATCAAATATCTTAATAACTTATAAAAACTGCCCTGATTTGAATACATTTTACATGGTCAAAATTACTCTGAGAAACTGTGCAAACATTAAAAGGTCTCAAGAGCTTTCAAAGTAACTACCATTACGCCATGGTGAAGTTCTTAAAGTCAAGGAGGTAAATGATTAATAACAGCCCTTAAACATTTTCACACTAAAATATCACCATCACACACTCTGTGGCATAGAATTCTTGGGTTTTGCTGAGTACTTTTTCAGCACTTCAACAAATATGAGGCTGCTCCTTAAGAAAAATTGTGATTCTCCTGCAGAATCTCCCTAATTTCCATAGCACAATATCAATAAATAATGTCAACATCAATACTCTCACCAATGTATCAGATTATGCATGTGTGTGTGTGTACATGTTTACATGTGTGTGTACTTAGGTAATGTCTGGAAGGATATACGTTATGATAGTGGTTATCTTTAGGAGGTAGGATTAAGAGTGATTTTTATTTCTTCTTTATAGTTTTCTGAATCATCTAGGTTTTTTCCATCAATACATATTCATGATTAGAAAAAATAAGGCTATTTCCATTAAAAGATAAGTGAGATATAAATTATAAATGGGCCAGCCCATGGCTCACTTGGGAGAGTGTCGTGCTGATAACACCCAGGCCACGGGTTCGGAACCCTTTATAGGGATGGCTGGTTAGCTCACTTGGCTCACTTGGTGCTGACAACACCAAGTCAAGGGTTAAGATCCCCTTACCGGTCATCTTTTTAATAAATAAATAAATAAATAAATAAATAATCAGTATGTAAATAAGGTCCATCACCACAACAAATCACACTCACCAGCTTCATTACACAAGGCTTTCAAGTCTGCTCCAACATATCCATGAGCACTACTCGCCAGCTGCAGCAATTCAGCTTCAGTGAGCAAATGGGGTATCCTTCGAAGCAGTTTCTGGAGAATATCTAGCCGATCCTGAGCATTAGGAACTCCAATCTCAATCTCTTTATCAAAGCGTCCAGGTCTTCGGAGTGCAGCATCCAAAGCATGAGGGCGATTTGTGGCCCCAAGGACCAACACCTGTCCTTCACTTCCTTCCTAACAAAATGAAATAAAAATAAAATTACATATTTTCCTAAAAGATAAAAAAAGGAAAAAAAAAAAAAAAAGCAAGTGGGCACTGGCTATATGGACAAGGATAATGAATCTAACAGTCAAGGCTACTAAGTCCTATCCCTTACACTTTTATTACCATCTATTACTTTTATTAGTAATATATTTTTATTATACATTTATTACTTTCATTACACATTTTTCAAAGCTTAGCCTAAATGCTTCCTCACTTAGAAAGTTTTCCAATACTTACCTCTCCATCTACTGTAAGTGATGTCTCCCTCACTTCTAGCATCTTAACTATTCCATTCTCATAAACAACATTCATACTCAACATATAGTTGTTTTGTTTAATTATTTTATGTAGTTCTTCTCCCCTATTTGGAAGCAAAGATTATGACCTACATATTACTCAAATAGAACAAGGCTCCATTAGGAAGTCGTCTAAGAAGTCTTCTTCACATATGGACTATTTTCTATTTTGATAAATTTTTAAATTCCTAAAAACGTGAGTATGGATAACAATACAACAACTTCAAAAAGTTCTTAGATTCTTTTATCTTTTAATTCTATTTTTCCATGAACTTCTTGAAGTATCCTTGTAAAACCAATATCTGAATATTGACCACACTCAAATATATTTGGATTTTACTCTCTGAAAGTGAAATTAGGAACAACAAAAAATGAAGAACTATAATCATGATCAACCACCTACAGAAATTATCCAGTATTCTACTCAGATGACCCAAATGTAATCTTATACAGACATGCAAAACTGAAATGTGATTTATGTAAGAAAACTCAAACCTAATCAATTACACTGGATATGCCAAAAGAAAATGCATGGACTACAGTAAATCAACAAGTTACAAGTTCAGAAAAACAAACATAAGCCCTCAAATATTTTCAGGAAAACATCAGTATCACACATTTCCAGTCCTGCTCAAGAAGAACACCAATCCACAGCAGACTTATCCCAGTGGTGAAGAAAGAGGCAATAGATTGATATGGTGATTAAGATCCTCCAACACTGAGCCTCCATCTGACTTCCTACTCACCAAGGACCCTTTTAATTATAATACAGCTTTCTACATGTATTTCGCCTTCAGGGTGAAAACACAGTCACACATAAACAAAGATATTTAGTTGCTTAATAGTTACATCTCTTATGGTAAACAAACAAAACTGGCATCCCAGTTTATATATCAGTCCCTTATGAGTGTTGTTATCATGGGTCAGTCCTCAGAGGTCCACCATCTCCAACATACTAACAATACTGAATTATCCAACTTTATAAGCTGAGACCAAACCTGGACATGACAATCACACCTAGGTACTGCCCCAAGAATGAGAATCAGGTGGTCATCCTGACTCTACCAGGTGACAACCTTTCACTTGTGGACCCTTAAAATTCTTAACACATGTCAGTAAATAATAGAGACTTTAACACCAAACCTTCGCATTATTTTCACATGTTCAGTTTCTACCAATAGGCAGTAAAAATAAATTTTAATTATCCAGTTTTCAGTGAGCAGAAGGAGGACTTGGGACTACACATGATTTCTAAAATTTCTTTTGGTTCTAACATACTAAGATTCTAAAAACTTTAGTTATTTACAATCTAGCATAAGAAGCATATTTTTCTGGTTAATGGATGTCAGCAGTCTTGACAGAGTTTTCCTTCATTCCACTTCTCTACTAGTCCCATGGACCTTCCTTTCATATAATTACATAATACAAGAAGGTATACCCTTATCAGAGAATCTGGTAATATGAGTAAATTCTTCGTAAATGTAGACAAACACATATATACTATTCTCACTTTCTTTCCTTTCACTTGCCTAGCACAAAGCACAGAAAGAACTGATATTTAAATGAGTAATAAAACTTACAAAATTTCTTAATAAAATCCTCTAAAGTTTAATTACTGAATCTTCCTCACTGATTGTTTCAGGTTTTTAAGTCAATACCATTTATCACAAAAGAAACCCATCATGATATGTTATTTTGTATGCTAAAAAACATGCCAGGTTATGTTGTCCTAGCAGTTCCTAAGTTATCTACTGAAGCAAATTATTTTATAGGTCTTTCTTCTAGTTGCTATGGCCTTATCCTAGAATACCCAAAGACTCAGACACATTTGATAGTTTGTGCTACTATATATACATTACTAAGAACCAACTCCTTCCTACACAGAATCAACATTAGTGCTGTACTTACTGAACCAATGCCATCCATGAGTGTTAAGAGTGAAGCTACAACTCTTTTTTCCACTTCATTCTGAGCCCCTTCTCTTTTAGGGCAAAGTGCATCCAGCTCATCAATAAAAATAACTGATGGGTGCCTAAAAACAAACAAGTACAATGAAATCTCTAATTTATATTTAATTTTAAACTTTACACAGTTCACTTTTTTAACTAAAATGCAACACACCAAATTTAGGATTTACTTAATAACATTACAGAAAAAGGCATCTAGAATGTTAAGCTGAAAAATCTTGACAATAATTCTTGCTCAAATTATTAACTCATCAACCTCATATTCTAGTCTATCTGCCCTCAATTAAAAGAAGAGTCTGTTGCTCATGAAATTAGAGTCTATCCCTGGCAGAACTCTCCCACTCATGCCCACTGAACTGTAATGAATGGATCAATTTAGAAGATGAAGTCAGAGGTATTGTGTAGAGAGCACCAACATTTATAAAGCAAATGTATTTCACAGGGCCTATTTTCCAAAGCCCTGTAGTCTCAGGTTTAGCCTAACCTTTTGGAATTACATATAGAAATGTTAACCTTGCAAAAGACAGGAAACTTTCCTCAGGCTAAAGTCTTTGTAACACAGCAAAGTTGCTGGCTCAAGGCCAGACATGTCACTTGACTGATATGTAAAATACTGGGGAAATTGCTTTAGGGAAAAACAGTGCTTGCTAAGATCAAGCTTTTGTTGGTAGATCAACTCAACCTTTTGCAAATTGCATTATGGAATGTCACTTTGCTTGTTTCACTGATGTTACCAGCCTCTATTGTTAAACCCCACCTATGTTCTTTTCCTGTAACTTCCTGGTCTGGAGAATAAATGTAGGCTGAGAACCCCAGTTCGTGGTTAATTTCCAAAGGAAGGAACACCTCTCTCGAGGATTCCAGGAAATTAATCCCTTTGGGATCTCTCACTGCTCAGAAGAAATGGGCTTTGAGTAATCCTTTTGTGGCTCCATCACCCAGGGGAAGAGAGGTGATAAATCGATGTGAGGCAAAGCAACAGTATTGTAACAGGTTTAAATCCCAAAGGATATAAACTAGAAATGTCTTCTTTTCTTTTTTTAACCTAATACAAAAAGAACTTTCAAAATGATTGATTCTCCCATAAAAAGATGTGAATTTTCTCACAAGAAGAAACCTCAACTGCCATGAAAATAACAACAAACAAAAACATACTAAACAATAAGGTATAGCACTGGTTCTCAAATTTTCAGTACTGGAGCTACAGACTACTTATTTCATCTACTATCATGGGGGAACATTTTTTTAAATGACAGTTCTTGTGATAAAAGAGCAGTAATTATGATGTTAAATAATAGAACAACAGAAGAGGCATAGCCATATTATGAATAATATTACATTTGACCATACTCTAATGCTCACTGCGATGTAACAATGTAGCTTAAACTCAGGAATAATCAATAAAAAGTTTTTAAAAGCCAAAAGAGTTGTCCCTTGAAGCAAAGTATAACAAGTTTTAAGCATAAAAGGGTATGATAATATAGTCTTAGGGAACTACATATACTAGATATGCCTAAGTACACTAAAGAAAGTCATAGATTCACATGCCCAAGCAAGGTCACGTTACTTATCAAATAACACTCTGTCTTAATTCTTCTACTTTATGTAATTTAGTAACCCATTTATCAAACTTCCAAAACAATATTAGAAATAGCTTAGATAGAATTTCACTAGACCTATAATCTATTTCTAGTGCTATCAGTATAATTTTTGTACTATCTTTATGCTTTGTATAAAGTGCTAGTATCTCACTTTGATTAATACAGCCCTGACTATTAATTCCAAAACATTTAAAACTAAGGAATACCGTAGAGTGGCTTCAGCAAATATCTGACGTAACCTTGCCTCCGTCTCGCCATAGAATCTGTAACAAATAAAATACATTTAAGAACCATTTCTTATTGTTTTTTAAAGCATTGTCTAAAACAGCTAATTTTGACTTTTCAAAATTTCTAAAGTACTTTAAATTACTTTCAAAAGTTAGTTTCCAAACTTAATTTTTATACATATTAAAAAACGAATTTAAAAAGCAAATTTATACATTTAGAATGTATAAAATATCTGGAGACAATACCACACAGCCACTTTAAAAAACCATATTAAGTTTGCTCTCTTAATCACATATTTATATTAATATATAATTAATATATATTAAGTTTGCTCTATTAATCATATATTAATCATATACCTACTTGCTTATAATTTCAGGGCCATTAATTACAGAAACATAGGCTCCAACTTCATTAGCAACAGCCCTGGCAATCATTGTCTTTCCAGTACCTGGAGGGCCATAGAGTAACACTCCTCTAGGTGCAGGAATTCCTAGATGGTAAAAGGAGAGGACACTGAATTCAGCATTACTAAGTTTCTAATAAATGTCATAAGACTTCAAACATGAGTTATAAAATGTAAATTTACCTTTACATTTTATAACTCATGGTTATAAACTAAGGTACTAGTCAGACCTTCTGCCCCCACACCCACACTGATCCACAGCAATGACTGTCTCTCTCTCTGAACAAAACAGGGGAAGTATGTCGGTAATAACTGTCTGGACACCCACATTACTGTCCCATCCCACACTGCACAATTCAATGATCTGAAAACAAAGCCCAGACTACATGGGCAGACAAAAAGAAGCCACCAATCCAATTTTCTTCCAACTGGCTATCTTGGAAAGTATAAACTTTACTAGCAAAATGTCAATCCAAGGGTTCGTTTCACGTACAGAAAGATTCATGAAAAAGGAAAAAGTAGAGAGAGATAGTATATACCAAGTATATCTGGGCAGTAAACATACAGAGGGAGCCCCGAATTTCCTAGGAGTCAAGTCACTCCCTTGACTACCTGCTTCAATGCAAGGAGACCTGCACATAGCTACATCTCCTAACAAAGAAGTTTTATCCAATATATTGGAATGGTTTATTTCTTTAGTCATTTCAGCTGATTTAGCATGACAAGATATTTATTCTAGATCCAATACAAGCAACTGTGGAAATATGGTACTGAAGAGACAAAGCTGTCACTAACTCACATTACAATCTAAGGAAACCAAATCACAGAAAATTGCTCATTTAAATGGCATCCCCCTAAGCAACCAACACCTTTTACCATACCTACCACACAGGAAATAAAAACAGGAAAAGAGGGTGAGCAATCATTAGATAAATGGAATTGGCCAAATGTTTTGTTGTTTGAATTTAACACTATCGGGTGAGGGCCAGCCCAGTGGCGTACTCGGTAGAGTGCGGCGCTTGGGAGCACGGCGGTGTTCCCGCCGAGGGTTCTGATCCCATATAGAGACCGGTCCGCTCACTGGTTGAGCACGGTGCGGGCGTGACACCGAGGGTTGCGATCCCGTTACCGATCACGAAAAAAAGACAAAAAGGAAAAAAAAAAAAACTATCGGGTGAGAAAAACTGAAAAAATCATACCATAACTCTTGAAAAGTTCAGGCTGTTTCAGAGGCAACTCAATTATTTCTCTAATTGCTTTCAGCTGACTATTTAAGCCTCCTATCATGTCATAAGTTACTTTGAACTGGTTGTCTTGCTCTTTTGAATTTGTACGAATACTTGTAAAATTGATTCTTGTTGTTGAAGAAATAAAATAAAAAGTATCAGTATTGCACTTTGCTCCCATGGTGGTGGATTTTAGCAGTCTCTCCTCATTGATAAGTTGCTCATTTCTTTCTCTGGCAGACTCAAAACTACATTTAAGACCTGTGACTTCCTCTAGCACAGGTCCACTGCCATCCCCAGGGCTCTGTGAAACATCCAACAAAATGTCACAGGTTTTATTTATAATTCTGTCATCTACTGGTTTACAAGGAGTACTTCTTGATGCTGGGTTCCAGGGCTCTTCCAGATCTAACTGGCTTAGCCGTAAGGATACATCCAGGCTACTGGTTTCCATGCTAGACCGTTCAGAGGCCATTCCCTGGGCATCAGTGTTAGAGTCACTCTGAGGCCTTCTCAATGTCATGCCATCAGCCCCTTTCACTTGCAACACTTGCAACTTGCATGGTCGTCCGTAGAATGTACAATACAAAAAGTTGCCTGGTAAAACAATCCTGCCATCTAGAAAACAATTTATTAAATACACGTTAGCTCAATTTTTTTCACCAGTTTAATGTTTAAATAGCAATTTATTTCATCTATTAACAAAACTACATGACTGAAAAGACTAAATCAAAGACGGAGTACTAATAAAGTAATTCCATGAAAAATAGAGGACCTAATACTCTCCAATGATATAGCACTATCTAGAGACAGAAGTACAAAATGATTCTTTAAAATCCTCTACACTCAATAGACCTAAGATTTTGTCAACTGTATCAAAAAACAAGAATTCCATGTTCAATAATAAACTAAACCAAAATGGTACACCTATACCAACACTCCAAGACAGTGATTCTCACTTGAAAGTGCAAGAACACAAGGGTTAAAACATCTCGCTTCTACCCCTGACTCTGTCTACAGACAGGTTATATATTTTTCTCCACTGCACAACTGCAAATCAGTTAACTGGGAAAAGTAACACATCCCTATCTCAAAAGGATATTAATTCACTGAGGGGAATATTCTCTAAGCTATTTTGAAGAAAACTACTATGTATAGAAGACCTTGAAGACACTATATTTTATTTGCTGCTGCCTTGCTGCTTAAAATTAAAGAAAATAAAATATTTGTCTCACCTAGTTTTCTCAGAATACAATTAGTTAGTTCTCCTTCGTTAATTTCCATGTCTTTGTCACTGTACAAGGACGGAGAGGGGGATAGAAATCAGCATCAGTTACACCAGAAAATAACTGTGGTATAAAATGACATGTACATAGTTATACAATATAGACCTAATCAAAATAATTAACTTACAATATGAAAATAAATGATTTATACAATTTTGGGATGATTTACACTTTTCAGACACTTCTTAGAAACAGGAAAATATCATTTGCAATTTGGTGCCTTAGTGGTTTAGAATCATTTTCTTCAAAATATGGGTATTATCTATTAGTGGGTCATGAAATCATTTCAGTCAGTCACATCCAGCATTTTTTAACAGAATATAAATGTCAGAGTAGATAGCACATATAAAGGGTAAATATTGCTTTTTATAACATTAATTTCTTATAGACATATGTACACAAGCATGCACATGTATATATATATATACAAGCATACACATATCTATACACAAACATGTATACAGATACACATGTGTATGTATATGTGCACTGTGGGTATGCATATATAATGAATCATGATAAAAAATGTATTTTTTATAATATGTCATAGTTAAAAACATTTTTAAAACACTGGCCTAAACTATTCAGTCCCTTTCTTAACCTGTCTAGCTTGGAGAAAGGCTTTTATTAATAGCTTACTTCATTCCCTTTGTATAATTTATAAATTATTAAGAAAATTAAATCCTACATAGTATGTTATTGAAAGAAGTAGAAGTAGGAAAAAGGAGAGTAAAAATTACAATGAAAGTTTATTCTAGAGAAAGGGCATATCTGAGAAAAAATGAGACCTTCTTCTTCCTGATAACCATATCTTCCAGTAAGAGTTGCTTGTTTAAGCACAAGAAGTAGCACACCTAAATATCACTGCACTTATAAAGAAACCTGCTCTTGGAGAGTTCTCAGAACATGAGAATTTTTCCTCCCGCTCCATGTGTAAGCAGCCCATATCAGAAAAGAAAGCCCACAGATGTCCAGGCTCTGTCAGGGACCAGCAGAGGGGAATGATTATTTAGCTCAGGGGGAGATGTATTTGCAAGCCCACCTGGTCAAAATCTAAACCTTGTTCTTCAATCAATTTATCAGTAATAAAACAATACAGTCAATGCTCACTATCTGTGGATGCTGTATTTGCAAATTCACCTACTTGCTAGAATTTATTTGTACTCCAAAATCAATACTTGCAGAGCATTTGTGGTCAATAGTAGACATCGCACAGCCATGAAAAATTTGGGTCACCCAACACCCACATTCCCAGATGAGGTAGAACAAGGTGACGCTCTGCCTCTTGTTTCAGCTCATTCAGAGATGACCATAAAATGGATATGATAGAGGACAGGGCAGCGTAGGCAAGAAGCTCCAGCTCTGAAGCCAGCACCTATAATGGGAAAGCCTCAGGCAAGTCCCTTATCATGTCTGAACCTCTCTTCTCTTTCATAAAATAAAGAAAATAGAACCTATCGGAATGAGTTGTTTTAAGGATTTAAAGTCATAATCTATGTAAGATATGTATATATACCTATTTCTCCCTAGGAACAACAGTTTAGTAATTACTAACAGTATTCAAGGTGAATTTAATAGAATATAACTACCATAAACAATTAGAATCAACTATATATTCATATAAAAGAGAGAGCAAGAAAGAAATGGAACAAGGAGGAAATTTTATGAAACAAATACATGTATAAACAATGAGAAAATTGTATCTCCTTAAATGCTTAAATTTACTTCTGTTTATAGAATTCTAAATCCAGTTATACTTAAACTGCTTTTATTTATTAAACTTTGAATAGACGATATTACAAAACAGTAAAAATACTCAACCACTTTTGCTTTTAAAAAACGAATAGGCGCAGATAAAATCAATTCCACTAGAAGGAGCTCTAACATTACTAGCAAAAATTTTCAATTACAACTGTAGAACTGAAGATTAAAATTACTGATTTTCCCCAGTGAAAATTAGCTTTCTTGTCTACACTCTGCTGTCATATTTAAAATATAAAATTTTTTAAATTAAAAACCGAGCTTCCATTTAAAACATATACAGTCCTCTACAATAGGCAATCATCATTCACCTAAGCCTGCTGCACCCTCAAGAGGTCAGACTAGTTCATAGATTATCATAAATGCTAATTCCAGTCAACTGATTACTGCTGCCTGTGGCAATGTTTTCAGACATAGTCTGAGGATTAATCTGAGCAGTACTACTAACTACTCCATAAAATATTAGGCAAGTTACTTCTTCTAATTGAGTCCAATTCCTCAACCGTTAAAAAAGCAATGAATACGGATACCTTGCAGGGTGTTAGAAGATTAAATGAGAGAAGAAAAAGCACAAATAGGAGTATGTGAGTGCACACATGCATGTGCGTGTAATGTGTATGAAATATATACAAAACATCTGGTATGCAGCAGGTGCTCAATATACGTTGTCTTCTCTTTTCCTTTCTGCTTTTTATTGTCCATTAAATTGTTATTACAGGCTCTGAAAACATTCCCCTGTTTTTAAAGGAAAAAATATGCCAAAACTCAAGCTTAGAATCTACAAAAGTAGCAGGGCTGGCCAGTTAGTTCAGTTGGTTAGAGCATGGTGTTATAATACCACAGATCAAGGGTTCAGATCCCCTTACCAGCCAGCTGCCAAAACAAAACAAAACAAAAAGGTAGCAAAAGAGAAGAAAACATTTTAAAATCAAGCTAATGACTAGAAAATGTTTTATGATTCTTACATACAGTGTATGTACATCACCAAAATTGTTATTATGGTAACATAAAAGTACCAAAAGATGCTTTTTTACAGGATTTTCTTTCTTTTGGAGGGGCAGCTGGCCAGTACAGGGATCAAACCCTAGACCTTGCTGTTATCAACACAAACTCTAACCAACTGAGCTAACTGGCCAGCCTGATGCTTTTTTTAAATGAATTTTGATAAGACTTGTAATATGCACACTGAGTCAAAATCCTGAAGATATACTTTTAACTATAATCACATATCACTTAAAAGGAAACATTCTAAGAAATGTGTCATTAGATGATTTCGTCATTGTGCAAACATCATAGTCTATTTACACAAACCTAGATGGTATAGCCTACTACACACCTAGGCTAGCCACAGTCAGACGAGGAGTAGTGGACTGAATTATGTCCCCCCAAAACTCACTGAAGCCTGAATTGTGTTCCCCAAGTTCTATGTATTAGAAACTTGGCCCCCACTCTGACTGTTAAGAGGTTGGGAAATACTATTATACTAATTGAAAGGTGGAGCCTTGAAAAGGTGATTAGATTATAGGACCATGCTGTAGTGAATGGATTAAAAATGGTGGTCAGGGGCATGGTTCTGAGGGCTTTAAAAGGAGAGAGAAGAGAATCTGTCTCTCTCTGCTTCTACCATCTTGCAATGTGAGACTCCTGGGATCATTGTGGTCATCACCAGAAGGACTTCGGACTTCCCAGCCTCAGAAACTGTAAGCAATAAACTTTATTTTCTTTATAGATCAACCAGTTTCCATGTATTTTTGTTATAAGCAACAGAAATGTACTAATACACGAGGGCGCTTCAAAAAGTTCATGGAAATGTAGAATAAAGATAATATGAATCTTTCCACGAACTTTTTGAAATACCCTCATATATGCAGTCCATTATTGACCAAAATGTTATGTAGCACATGACTGTACATATTGATAGGTTGATTCAAACAATATGTCTTTAGTGAGGGACTATTTAAAAATCTGATAGTAATGACCGTTCATTTTACTAGACTGAATACCCAACGAGTTAAAATATACAGTCAGGTTCTTTGCTTGAGAATTCTTAATCAAAACTTGTTTCTTGTCTACTCACAGTGTTGTACCCCTTTCTTTACAACTATAAGAAATATAAGAAGTCCTGATTACATTGTAAGCCAAGATGAAAAACAATGTTAAATATTCACCAATAATAATTCTTCTCACCTAAAATGTCAGGGCATACTCTAATCACAGGACATGAGAGAATCCCTAGTCCATAAATTACATAGTACTCATTTAGTTCATGCTGTCTAATACAGGAGGCCACCAGCCACTTAACCACATGTGGCTAAATTAAGATGTCCTACAGGTGTAACATACAGACTGAATTATGAATACTTAGTTTGAAAAAAGGGATGTCAAATATCTTATTAGAAATTTTTTTACAATTATGTAGAAAAATAAGATTTTACATATATTGGTTAAAAAAAATAAACTAATATAATTTATTTCACCTGTTTCTCTTTACTTTTTAAATGTGGCTACGAGCAAATCCAAAATAACACATGTGATTTACATTTGTGACTCCCATTATATTTCTATTAGGCAGCATTGATTCAGACAGTCACAACAGAAAAGAGCCAAACCTCAGTGCCACGTCCATTTCCTCAGCCTGTAACACAGCACCCACAAGAGGCTGGACCTGGATGGCATCACCAGTCCTCACGCCCACATTCTTCTGTGCCACTTCACTCAAGCCAACCTTGCCTCCAGGAAATCCTGACACTGGCCAGGCTGTATAAACCTGCCAAGACAAAGGAAATAAAATTTTAGAAAATAAATGTTCATAGAATATTATCAATTTATAAGGCAGAATGCTAAGCACAACCAAGTACATGAAACTGCAAAACATAGTCCTTATGCCAGAGGAGTTATAATCTGACATAAGTCGCAACAAGATAAACTGCATTAAAAAAAAATAAAACATTACATGGGTTCACAAAAAAAGTTATTTTAATATATATTACATCTTTCTGTGAAGATCAGGAATGATCCCACAGTAAAAACGTGTAAAGCTACAGGACTAAGCCAGTTGTCAAGTAAGGCAAATCATAACTAAAGCCAAAATGTTTCATTATCTTAGTTATACTAAGTTTCCATTTATATTGTCAGAATTATGGCTCAGACCTTTCAAACCCATCATACAGAGTGGGTCACCAGACCCCTCACAGGCAGGTACATGCTAGGTAATTGGGAAAGATCAGGGAGCCACTGTCAGATGACACGAGCTCAGTCCTCAGCGACGGCAGCAGAAGTTTACAGGTCCAGCAGTGGCGGCAGTCTTGCAGAGGGTCCCAGGGATCCTGGCAGCAACAGCCTGCAGCAACAGCCCCCAGCAGCAGTAGTGGCCACCCCATGCCCCCACATTCCCTGACGGGGGGGGGGGGGGGGGGGGGGG
>NW_007728085.1:80319-90411 GCF_000696425.1 Galeopterus variegatus | reverse complement strand
CGCCAGCCCCCCCCCCCCCCCCCCCCCCGGGGGGGGGGGGGGGGGGGGGGGGGGGCACTTTTCATCAGAGCCACTCATCCTTTATACTTAAGTCCATAACCCAGGACACCTGGGTGCACATGTGCAATTACATTAGACAATAACCAAGGAACACCTGGGCACACATGCATATTTACATCAAATGCTCAGCATGACTCTGAACATCTGAGGGGCTCTGACCATTTTCCTATATTTTCCCAACAAGACAGTGGAAGATTTGAAAGGCAGATTTAGTAAAAAAGACAAAGGCATCACCCGGTGATAAGAAAAAAATGAGAAAAATATTGAAGGCAAGATAACTGGTAAAGTAATCCAGCCTGGAACTTAGACTACATCCAGGAAGTACTAAATGAAATAACACAAGAGCTTTGTCAGAATCTAGATCTTATCAGATTTAAATGTTAAGGGAGAGGAACAAAGTTTTCTGGCTCGAGCTCACACATTTACAGTCCTCTCTTCCACAACACACAGTAAAGGATTTTTGTAAGTATAAGCCCAGAACAATGAAAAGAATGGGAGGGGTACCATCAGCAGACAAAAGATTTCAAAACATTTCCAGAGGATCCCTCATGGATAAGAGAAGCACCAGAAGAAACCAAGGGAGAGGCAGGAGCTAGTAGTAGAGAAAAAAAGCCAAGGTGCTAAAAATGATCCAGAAAGGTTGCAGACTTGGAGTCTCAGGTATGATAAATGGCAGCAAGAAGCACAGTTGAAAACAGGTAGAGTAATCAAATATTTATATACTGAACAGGTGACCTTCTTAACAGAAAATAACATTTCTGTAGAAAACTTTTTTTTGTTTATTTTTGGGGGAGCTGGCCAGTACGGGGATCCAAATCCTTAGACCACCTTGCATTCTAACCAAATGAGCTAACTGGCCAGCCCTTCTGTAGAAAATTTAACCAACAGACTGGGAGAAATGAGACCAATAGTATATGTGTCACCTCCTAAGGAAAGGCCTCTCTCTATTTTAGGGGCTACTATTCCCAGCATACTTGTAGACATCAAAGGAAGAGAGAGTTTATATATATGTGAATGTCTTTCAAAATACAATTTTTCACTTATTCCTGCTTGTGTTGAAAATTAAAATCAGAAACATTTCAAATATTTCTAAATTAAGGAAATGAAAAGAACGCTTACCTCTTGCTTTCCATCCAAACTGGTAAGCAGCACAGGTCGACCTATACATATGTTTGCAGACTTCATAGTGTTGAGTGCAAAATGAACAAGGGAATTCTGGAATGTTTTAGGAACTTTGTCATCTATTATGAAGGAAGAGAAAATTATTTTTGTACTATTTTGTAACTGAAGTTAAATCATGCTTTTTTGGAGTAAATAAAAATCCTCTATCCATATAATCACATGAATGCACTTACCACACCCTAGAAAAACTACCATTCCAACTGTCGTTTTAACAGATTTAAAACCAAACCCTTCTGAGAATCTACTGACAGTATATGAGTGTTAACTAAAAAGAGGATGTTTTATGGGGTATTAGAGTTTTTTGTTGTTTTTTTTTTAAGTCTCTAATTTCATTAAGAACTAAACACACTTGCAGTAGAGAGTCTCTGAGCTTTTCATGGTACGGATTCTAAGTTGAGACAGCTACTAGCATTCAGAGGGTTCAATTGGGAACTGGTACATCTATCCGGCTCTACAGGATTAAGTTATGTTTCCACTTCCAACCCAAATGAGAGTAATCAAATCTTTCTCTTTTCTATTACCAAAGACAAATGAATAAGATAGCAACACAAGTCTTATTCCTTAGATAAACACACTTACAATGACTGAAATCACCATGAGTCATTCCAACTTTTGGCCGAAGAAGGGACCCAAAATTCAGGCCCATTGAGGACACCTCTGAAAATGATGTGCTATCATCTCCACCCTTCCTACCAACATCTCCCTACTTCCTACGTACCCCCACACTACCAAGTTCCACGTTTGGTTAGCTGTCCCTCCACTGCTTTTCCCAGCTCCCTGTGCTGCCACATACTAGCACTTATCATCATAATGTTCATTTGTCTTATAGTCTTTCTCCCAAACTGTATGCTGTTTTGGCACAGGAATTGGATCATATTTATCTTTGTATCTCCAATGCATAAGAGTGCATCAAATATAGCAGTTGCACAATAAATATCCATGAAATGAATGAATGTATTACAGGAGTACACAATATTTTTGTTTTCAGCACAAAACCCATGAAACACTTATGGAATTTAAGCCTGCCATAAACTTCATTATAAAATTTATTATAGACACATAAACCATAACCATAAAGCTCTACATAATATTAGTGTTCCTTAATAATCAGAAAAACAGATCTCTTATAATGAAAAACCAATGAAAGCAAAACCATGAGGTATGTCTGATTTACATTATCCTCTGCCACTACAAAATAACTCAACACGTTTATTTTCTTTCCGCCATCAGAGAAGCAATCTTGAAAAACAAAGCATCTCACAGAGCTAAGAACAGTACCGAGTATAAAGTGAAATGAGAATACTGCACAATATGAGGAGTCCAAAAAAATTCAACCTTTCTATGAACATTAGTTTTTTTACAGTTTGCCCATCAATAACAAAACATCCTGAAGTCACATGTCCTCATAATGATTAGTTCCTACCACTTCTTTCTTCCTAAATATTTCCCACTTGACAATTACCTCAGAGGTATATTCAGTCTTTTGCAAG
This sequence comes from Galeopterus variegatus, assembly GCF_000696425.1. Classification (NCBI taxonomy): domain Eukaryota; kingdom Metazoa; phylum Chordata; class Mammalia; order Dermoptera; family Cynocephalidae; genus Galeopterus; species Galeopterus variegatus. The sequence goes on along the minus strand of NW_007728085.1, from coordinate 87,679 downwards.
ATTCTAGGTTTTCTTCTCCTCCCTTCATCCTATCCTGCACATTCACCACGCCCCAGGATTTAACAAATCACAGGCTTCCCTAAATACCTCCACATTCTGTATCAATAGAAATCATGTTCAAATTCCCATCCACTGACCTCTTTTCCCAATACATCAGCAGTGTATCCTCTGCTTACATCATTCAAATCTATTCAAGCTTTCCACATAATTCCCTTCACCAGTCTTCATTCCTCCAGTACTTTAAAAATACATCTCAATATCCACTCTCCCCGTTAACTACCTTTATATTTATTGAATACCTTAAATGTCAGATTAACTAACAAGATAATAAAGATAATTTCAAACAACCATCCACCCTTCATTTACTCATTCAGCAAATATGTGCCTACTATACAGCAGACACTGTGTTCACTTCTGTTCACAGGTCCTTGGCCTCATAGTTTATAATCTAGTAGGATAAGTTATCAAATAATTTCTGAATAGCTATACAATTGAGAACTAGGATTAATACAATGAAAGAATGACTAAGAGTAATAGAAGAGCCTGTAATGTGGGATCTGACCTAATTTGGACAAATCAGAGAATGCTTCTGAAAGGAAGTAATGTTAAAATTCAGATCTGTAAATTCAGAAGTGTAAGAAATAACTAAATGAAGATAAGAAAAAACTATTTCTCAACTAAGAGAACAGCATGAACAGAGGTCCTGGCAGAGTATGATGCATCCTCAGGACAGAGTACAGGCAGAGTAGTGGGAGACAAAGGCGGGGCACTTAAGGAAGGTCAAGACCACCTAGGACAACAGATTTTATCAAGATGCTGGTCATTACCTTGATAGCAATGGGAACCCAGTGACGGAACAAAATCTGGGTGACCACAGGATTTTCATTTTAAAAAGATTGTGGCTGCACAGTGTAAAAGGAAAAACGAAGGGAGCAAAATTGGAAGGGAAATGAGTTAAAAGGCTATTGCAGCAGTCCAGTTGAGAGATGATGGTGTCTGAGATTAAGGCTGAAACAGTGAGAACGATGTGAAGAAGAGGAATGTGGAAAATATTTAGGTGATAACAGTACTTAGTGGTGGACTGCATATGTGAGGTGTGAGAGAGAGAGGTGTTATGGATGACTCTCAAGTTTCTGAATTTTGCAATGGGAAAAACTGAACAGGGCTAAAGTTTGTTTTGTTGGAGCACTCATTAAGGCAGTCCTGAAGTATCTCTGAGAACTCCAAGAGAGTTTTGTACAGTGTTATGTGGTCCACAAACTATTTGTAACTGGTCCATCCATGATGAGATAAGTATAGAAAATGAGAATAAGCATTTAGAAGTTTTTACTGCAATTTGACAGAGTAATTTTATATCTATTGAATCTAATAAAAATTTTTAGTTTTTTTAACTCATCTAGTAATTCATTTTAACTGTATTTTACAAAAGTACCAGTCTATGACTTATTATAAATTTTTAAAGTTTCACCAGTTTCAGAAGCATTAATCTAAAAGACAACTAAATCAAGATTCAGAAACAGTATGAATTACAAATATAAACCTGAAAACAAAAAGGATACAGATGAGAAACCCTCAATGTTGGATGAACTTACCAAAGAGAGAAGATTTATAGAAAGAAAAAGAAAATGTACAATTAAGAATCGAGGAACTTTAATATTTAACGGTAAGGTGGAAGACAACACCTTTGCCTACAAAGGAAACTGACAAAGTACGAACAAGGATGGAGAAAAACTAGGAAAGTTCGATGACATATAAGACAAGTAGTAATGTGTTTCAAACAGAGAAAATGATTGACAACACCAAAAAGTGCTGAGGTCAAATAAGATAAACAATGAAAAACCATCCATTGGATTTATCAACATGGAGATGACTGGTGACCATGGCAGGCCCAGTTTCCATGTAATGATGAAGTGGAAATCAAACAGGAATAGGCTAAAGAGTAGATGAGAGATGAGGAGGCAGAGACCACCCCATTTAGGAAGTTTGAGAGAAACTTTAACAAGGTGGAGAGAGATGGAGTAGTAGCAGGAAGAAAATGTGGAGCTTTTGTTTTGATTTAAGACAGAAACGAGCATGTTTAAATGTCAATGGGAAGGATCCAGCTGAAAAAGAGGCTGAATCTGCAGGACAAAACAACTTGTCCCCTGATCCCTGAGGAAGAATGAAAAGACCATGTTAATTCTAAGACTGTCTTTAGGGTCTGATTAGACATAAAAATCTTGCCACTTCTTCAGTCTGATCCATTTTTCAAAGCTATTACACATCCAGCATGCTAGAAGCTTTACCAACTAAATGACTTTTCAGATATAAATCCCCCAAGTCAAGGGAGCTGTGATCTAGTTCAATGGCTTTGGAGTCAAATACATCTGTAGTCTGTCACTTAGTACCTGTGTAACCTGAATGGAATCAGGTTAACCTTTCCTCCTCTGTAAAATGAGCATTATTGTACAGTACCCGTATGTCACAGCTTCTGTGAAGATTAAATGAGATTTGTATGTGACATACCTAACCCGCAGCTAACACCAGTGTGCAATTAATAGCAGTTATTAAATACCAGAACCTGTGTAGTAGTGAAGGAAAATGCCACCTTTATTCTTGAAGACACAGTAATGCCTCTTAGGACGGATCCACATTTTTACTGAACTAGGTATACATACATACTTCTTCCTTATATACGTAAGTCTTGTGTGGCTTTCACACCTTTACCACGCCCAACTTTCAAAAACGTCTGCACCTCAAGGCAACACCGACGGGTCTTCCTCCCCTCAGGTTGCGCCCCCTCCCAGAACTCTTTACCCTTTTCGAGGAAGTTGGTCACCACCAGAGTCCAGGTCGCCGCCGCGAAGCCTGGCCCAGCAGAAGGAGCAAGGGCCCCCGCACGAGAGGAAGCAGAAGAGGGCGAAGGCGAACCATTTTCCGCGCTTCGGTTCAGGCGCTTTCTGTTCTTTTTGGAAGACATGAGAGATCAAACGGCAGCACCGGCGAAAGGACCGCAAAGCCGGCTCAACGTGCGCGTTCCTCTGAGAGAAAAACTTCCGGGGCAGAAGTCAGCGAGGCTCCGCCTCGCGCCGTAATTCCCCGAGTGAAGTGCAGTCGCAGGAGCGAACCCATCATCTTCAGAACCCGCAGTATTTGAAGTGGTTGCGGAGGTTCTGATATCTACAGAAATCAGGAAGACAGATTCAGTGAACGGAACCGCCATTTAGACTATAAATTCATGAAAGACAGGACTTTTTTGTGTCATGGCCTGCCTTCCCCATCCTTAAACAAATGTCTCTTGAATTAAACTACAAACAAAACAAGTCGGTGGGAAAGTTTCTCCCTGCTTTCCTGGAGCCGGGCAAATTGGTATGAAGAGCTGATGAACAGGACTTCCTTGTCTCCTTTATAGCTCTGCAGAGTAGTAACTCCAGCTCAACTCTGAAAGTGGGTGGCATTCTTCTAACATTTACGGTAGAGAGCTCTCCTCAGGAATGCGGAGGAGGGGTGGCGTGGAGACCAAGCGTGCGGGACAGCTAGGAGATGGTGCAGCTGCCGAGTGGAGGCTACTGGCGCGCGGTTCTGGCCCTGGCCCGCAGCCCCAGGCTTTCGTTGGGGTACCGCTGGACCTCGGGCGGCCGAGATCGCGCGCGGGATCCCTTCGCCAGAGCGGGCGAGCCGGACAGATTCGGGGGCGTCTCGGTGCGCCTGTCGCGGCTCGGCGCGCTGGACTGCCTGGACGCCGCCGCCTTCCAGAGGGGCTTGCAGGGCAAGTGCGCCTGGGGAGAGGGGCTTCCCTGGCTCCTGAGCCTTTCTAATGAAATAACCGTGAACTCACCCCCATGTCGCTCTCTACACCAGTCAAGTACCGAGCACGAGGGAAAGGGCACGCATGACCCGGGCCCATTTTCTCCCCTTAGTTCTTAATGCCCTTTGCTGGGAGGTCTCTGAGGCGGTTGGTGAAGATCCCGGACTTTGGGATCAGCAGTCTTGGTGTCTGGTCCACTTTCTAGTGTGTGACCTTCGAAAAGTTCTGTAATCACTCTGTCCTCATCCATAAACCCGGATAATAGGAGCTCATGGGATTGCTGCGAGTTAATTTGCATAATGATATAAAGTACATAGCACGGTGTCTGCCAAATATTTAACTCTCAATAGGTGTTTGTTAATATTATTACATTATTTCCTATCATTTACCAAACCTTGGTTCTGCTGGGCACTTTGCCTAAAACAGAACGCTCACATTCTAATACAGGTGGTGGATATTACCAGAGAGCTTTTGAGTGGTCACATTTGTACACAAATCAGGTCAGGAGCTGTCGGGGCAAGAACTGGAGTTTCCTTCTACAGTACTTATAAAGCAATAAGTCTTTTATGATTAACTGGGGAGGGTGGTATGTGGGTTCACTCTTCACTGAGAAAACTCTCCACTCTCTTTGAACGTTGAGCCCAGTAATAAAAAAGAAAACAGGTGGAGGAGCTTTAACTATGGGAGAAGTCCTTGATTTGGTAGAGCAGCCTGTTCTTCAAACTGCCCGCGAGGGTCATATCATGGAAATTCAGATCTCTCACACTAACAGGAAATTTCAGATAATCTTTATCTCTTGTTGAGCAATATGACAAGTAAGCATTGTGTAATCATTGTCATTTCCAAATGACTTACCTCTTCATGTGATTTTCTTTCCTACCTGTGAATCATTGCTGACAAGCATACTTAGACTCCAACAATATCACCAGTAGGAGAATCAAACCAATTCATCCTCTGGTGTATGTATATTTGTGTGGGTAGACACAGGTATTTATTGCACACACCGATACTTACCAGTGACCAAATAGTGATCAAAGCACTATGCCAGTCAGCATGGCAAAGCAAAAAGCATGTTAGATTTGGAGGCACACATTCAGGGTTCAAGTCTCAGTATCTGCCATATGCTTAGTCAGGTGTTAGGCAAATTGCCACTGAAAATATTTGCCTCTTACATTGCTATTGTGAATAATGCTAGCCCTAATTATTCTACTGGATAGATGTGGTGATCAAAGATAAATTACATGAAACTAATTTGTAAACTGGAGTATCATATACTTTTTATATTTTTTAATAAAACAAATTCTGTTGTACAACTAAGTGCTAGATACTGGTTTAAGGACTTTATAGATATCAATTCATTTAATCCTCATAACAGCCCTGTGAGGTAGATACCATTATTATCCCCATTTTAAAGATGATGGTACTGAGGCATAGAGAGAATCAGTAGCTTCCTGCCTCTAAAAGCTGCTATTTCTGTGTTTATCAAGTCAAACAAAACTAACAGAATGGTAGCGCCTGTCAAGAGAAATGAAAATAATCTAAGCCTAATAGGAAGTCTCTTTTCAGGTATATTGGACTGATTGTGTATAATGTATTAGCAACAGTTGTTACGCATAGTTACACATGAAGTTCACTATTCTTTTAGTGTTCGTTTTGTTATTGACAACTCTAAAGTTAGATGGATAAACAGGTATTATGTTGTTAGCTTCACATGAAATATATCTGCGTCAGTAGTGAAATAGCCCTGGTTCTGGTACTTGCTATGTCACTGACTAGGTGTGTGACTTTAGGCAAGCCAATCATTTAATAAATATGAATTGAGCCCCAGTGCATAGTAACAGGTTAAACTATAAGATTGCAAATGCACAGAATATTAAATATGATTAGAAAAAATAGATAACAGAAGAGATATCATTAGGTGATAAGTTCTTATAAATCATACATAGCAAGTAGTTCTTAAGTTCACATAATGGAAAGCACATGAGCAGTGGTTAGGAAAGAGTTTTGTCAAATGAGCTGGCCGGTTAGCTCATTTGGTTAGAGTGCAGCCTTAAAACACCAAGGTCATGGGTTTAATCCTGGTACCAGCCAACCACACACACAAAAAAGATTTTTGTCAAAGAAGTGGTGTACAAGCTGGACTCAGGGATGGTTATGAGTTGTCGGGATGGGAGGCAAAGGAAAAAGTATTAGCATTTATTACAGAAAAGAGAAAGGAAGGAATTACATAAATGAAGCTAGTTTGGGGTGTAGGATTCAGTTTTGAACATCCTTCTTGCAGTTTGAAGTGGCAGCTTTGGGGAAATGTCTGAAAGCAGCTGTAGAGCAGAAAGTTTAGTGTTCAGTGAGGCAGGACTGGGCCACCATCCTCATGTAGGTGTTAGTCAAAGCAGTGAAAGTCGATGGATTCTCCAAGACAAGAAGTGTAAAGATATAAAGCAGCAAGCAGCTAACTATGCTTTTGGAAACCAGCTTTTTTATTTGATTGGAAGGATTGCCAGGGAAGGAGCACATGGGAACTCTGGGGTGATAGAAATGTTCTATAATCCTAGTGGAAGTGTGGGTCACAGGTGTATGCATACATCAGACTCATCAAATGTACAATTAGGATTTGTGCATTTCATGTTATATAATTATACCTCAATTTTAAAAAGTTTTAATCAAAGAAAGAGTAAAGTGAGAAGGATGTGATCCCACAGCCCATTACATGCTACGTCAAGTCAAATCTTTATTAAAGGCCCCATGTGCCTTTCACTGCTAGGCACACTGACTTTCAAAGATGTAAAGAACATGGTCCTTAACAGAGAGGAGCTTACTGCAGAACTGGTGAAGAAAAGAGAGGAAAAGAAAATTAACCATTAAATAGATAATCAAGCCTCCCAAGTCATACTCATTTACAGGGTTATTGTAAAGATTAAGTAAGATGATGGATGGAGAAAGTGATCTGAAAAGTTTTTCTAAAACTGAAGTATTCATTTCTTCACCCATAAATTAAAGGTAATAATACCTGTCTTTCATGGTTGTGAGCACTTAATGAGATAATATGTATAAATCGTCTGGAACTTGGTAAGGTTCAAATAAATGTTAGCATCTTTTTTCACTGGCTCAATCTTAAGTAATAAAATAAGAGACTTTAAAGAAAATCTATCTTTATGTTCATCCTGGTGTTATTTGTAATAAAGGAAAATTAGAAACAGTCTAAATGTCTTAGGGTGGAAGGTTGGTTAAGTAACATATGGTATACCTATGGGAGGAAAACTATGCAGTCATTAAAAATTCATGTTTATGGAAAGAATTTTAATGACATAACAAAATGTTTAAAATATATAGTGAAAGGGCCGGCCCGGTGGCGCACTGGAGAGTGCGCCGCTTGGGAGCGCAGCGGCACTCCTGCCGAGGGTTCGGATCCCATGTAGAGACCGGTTCCTGCTCACTGGCTGAGCGTGGTGCAGGCGCAACACCGAGGGTTGCGATCCCATTGCCGGTCCCCGGTACGGGCGCGACGCTGAGGGTTGCGATCCCGTTACCGGTCAGTAAAAAAGATAAAAAGGAAAAAAAAAATATATATATATA
>NW_007728085.1:43489-79319 GCF_000696425.1 Galeopterus variegatus | reverse complement strand
ATATATATATATATATATATATATATATATATATATAGTGAAAGGCATATGATGTAAACTATATATGGTATGATGTTAATTCCAAGATCATGAGAAAATACCAAAATTTTTAATTTTATTTCTGCATGCTAATAAAATGTGAAGTTTCGATTTCTTCATTATATTTTTATGTTCAAAATTTTCTAGAACTAGCATACATTATTTAAAAGTAAAGTTATATTTTTAACCACCTTTACATTTATAAACAAACAAAAAAATTATGACAGAACTCTTGAGGAGCAAATAGAGTCCATAATAATCATTTATAAAGATTAAAACTAAGGATTTTAAAAGGAACAACATTAAAATGCTATTTTATTTCATTTTAATCAGTTTATTTGTCCATTCTACGATTTTTGAGCACTATGTGCCAAGCATTGTTTTAGATGATATATTTATAAAGATCAGCATTATACTGACTGTCTTCTCAAGGAATTCAGTCTTATTGAAAAATCATATAAACGAGGTGGTAATTATGATGAAACATGGTAGTTCCCATGCTGGTGCTGTGAACAGGACATTTTGGGGTCTCTTCCCAGAGAGCTAACCAGTAAGAAAAGTACATACTTAAAGATGGCTGCCTGGAGGAGGTGACATCCTGAGCTGAGCTTTAATTTATTCTACTCCTCTCAAGGGAAAATACTTACAGATTTTTATCTTCTACATTTTAGCAGCAATACAGCAATGGAGATCAGAAGGTAGGATAGCTGTATGGCTGCACATTCCCATCCTACAAAGCCGATTTATTGCCCCTGCTGCTTCTCTGGGCTTCAGCTTTCACCACGCAGAATCGGATTCATCAACACTGACTTTGTGGCTGGCAGAAGGGTCGAGCAGATTACCAGGATATGCTACACATCAAGTAGGAGTTGCAGGTCAGTTTCAAACTCAGGTCAACCCCAGCATTAACTTTTTAGAGGTTCGCCTAATCTCTTGCTTCTTACAGTGAGCAGATAGTTTATTCATATGGAATAAGTTATTTGATTAAATGATTATCTTCCTTAGGACTACTGCTAGCACCTTCAAATATATGAAGTTTGCCTTACAAATCAGCAGAGGGCAGCACAGAGAACAAGCAAGTTTCATTTTCCAAAGAATATGTTTGGTTATGTTTTAGACAGATATTTGAACTTAACTATCAAGTAGTAGTACTGAATTGAGATGAGAGAATAAATTCATTACAGTTAAGCATATTAGCACTAATTATGTGAGTTTGTAAAATAAAAGATAACTTTTAGGTTGAATTTAAGGTAATGCAAACCAATTTTTTAATGATCTGAACATTACTCCTTAAAGACATTTTCAGTAAGTTGTTTAAAATAGCATATTTTAAATATACTGTAGAATTTTGAAGTCTCTGATTAGCTTCAGAGACATAGGAAAATTGTAAAAAGACTTTTCACATGAAGACAGGAGTTCTCAAATTGCTGAGTACGTCAAAATCACTGGCTTGTTGAAACAGATTGCTAGGCCCTGTCCCCAGAGTTTCTGACTCAGTAGATTGGGATGGGGCCTGAGAGTTTGCATTTCTAATAATTTTCCTGCAGCCGTTTCTCCTTTTGCTGCTGCTGCTGGTCTCAAGACCACCCTTTGAGAACCAGAGTTAAAAAAATTTTACAAGGAAAGAGAAATACCGCATGTTCTCACTCATAACTGTATACTAAGAAGGGAGGAAGAAAGGAAGGAAAGAAAGAAAGAAAGGAACGAAGGAGAAAGAAAAAGAGAAAGAAAGAAAGAAAGAAAGAAAAGGCCACAATAATAGTTGAACTTTCAGGAGAGAACAAACCTAAGGATACTAGAAAGGGGAGAGGGAAGGAGGCAGTTTGCGGAGTGAAAGGTCAGGTAAAGGGCATAAAGAAAAATCACGATTTGTAAAATGAATATGCTAATAATAAATAAATAATAGCAATTTAAAAATAATTTTAGATTTCCAGAAAAACTAAAATAGTAAGGAATCCTATGACCTTAAATAAATGAAAGCAATAATACATATTAATTAGTAACAATTATTAATTTTATTTGCCTTCATATAAGTTACAAGAGTTTTTGAGGTAGTTTGCACATCTGAAATCTTTTAAAGTTGTTCAAAGGATGTCTAATTGCCTTCTCTGTCTGTGTTCTTACTTCTTGTAGCAATAGAGACATTCAGAAAATTTCTATTCAGCTCTACTTCAAAGTATTCTACTAGACAATTTGGTGAAAGCCTCATACCTCGTTGGAAACTCATACAGATAATTATCATTCATTGGCACAGACTTTTAAATTAGAGTTTCCAGTTATTACTGCAGAATTGATAATATATGCATAAATGTATCGTGTGAAAGACCTGTTTATAACTAAGTACTATATTGTGTATTATAGTTTGGAAGTACCAGGTAGTTCAGGGAATGGGAGATGGTGGAACTTGACCAGTTTTGAAGAATAATGAGGATTTGAAGTGGTTATTGAGGGTGGACACAAAGTAATATAAGAAATTGTTCTGGAAAAGTGCAGAGTTTTTTAGGTGGAGAGAAAATAGTTGACATTTGTTGTTATAAAAAACAGAAGGTAGGAGCACCTAGAATAGAGGGAGCTATGGCTTTCTTACTGTTCTTCAAACCCCACAAGATTGTGTCTGACTCAGAGCCTTTACACTTACTGCCTCTTCCTGCAGTACATACACACGCCACAGCTTTGCTTATCTAGTTCTTTATAGCTGAGGTTTCTGCTCAAGTAGCTCCTTCTCAGAAAAGCTCTGACCCTTCTCTCTCCTGCACACCAATCCCATCAATTTTTCTTTATACAATTTATCACAATCTGAAGTTATATCACTACTTAATCTCCCCCACAGTAATATAAACTATGTAGGCAAGTATTTGATCTGTCTTGTTCACCACTGTATCCTCAAGCTAACGACAGTATATGGCCTAAAGTAGATACTCAATATTTCTTGAATGAATGATTGGATAGATCTTCAAGTAGAAATGTCAGCCCTCTGGGAGAGCAGATGTAGCATGGTTAAGGGGCAGTGTTGCACAGTGAGAAGAGTACCTGCTTGGAATTCAGATAGACTGGCTGTCGGTCCCATTTCTGCTACTTAGGGCTGTGTGAACTCAGGCACTCATAACAGGAGTATTGTGACGAGTACCTGAGATAACATGAAGCAGTTAGCACAGTGCCTGACTAATCATAATAATATAATAATAACCTCTATTTAACCCCAGATATCCTTGGATTTATTTAACTTTTATGTTGTAACCAGCAGAGGTCACTTAAATTGTTTTAACAGTGTTGGTTTGTCTGTGTTATTGTGTGTATGTTTATAGTGAATTCTTTAGGGAGAAGTTCAGTTTTCACAGTCACAAATTATTAAAATTTACAGATAGGTTTTCTTAGCATTTCTTTGGACTTCTATCCCCTGTAAAGCCCAATTAGATTATAGTTTACATTTCCTAATAGAAGCCAACATTAATGTTAATTATATCTCATTTAGCAGTTTTCCTTCTTTATTTTACTTATTTTTTTAAGATTTAATTGTACATTTTTGTGGAGTACAGTTGTTTCAATACATGCATATACTGTACAATGATTAACTTAGGTTAGATAGCATAGTTTTATACCCATTAATCCATCACTTACCCTTTCCTCAACCAACCACTTCTCCAGCCTCTGGTAACCATTATTCTACTCTCTACTTTTGTGAGAATCACCTTTTTTTTTAGATTCCACATATGAGAAACATCACGTGGTATTTGTCTTTCTGTGCCTGGCTTACTTCACATAACAAAATGGTCTCCAATTCTATCCATATTGCTGCAAAAGATAGGATTTCATTTTTTCTTAATAGCTGAATAGTATTCTATTTTGTGTACATACCACAGTTTTTTTCCGTTTATTTGTTGATGAACATTTAGGTTGATTCCACCTCTTGGCTTTTGTGAATAATGTTGTAATGAACATAGGACTGCAGGAGTCTCTTCAATATATTGATTTTATTTCCTTTGGGTATATACCCAATAGTGGGATTGTTGGGCTATAGGATTGTTCTATTTTTAGTTCTCTAAGGAAGTTCCATGCTGTTCTCCACAATGGCTGTACCAATGTACATTCCCACCAACAATGTAGGGGAGATCTCTTTTCTTCACATCTTCACCAACATTTGTTATTTTCTGTCTTTTTGATAATGGCCATTCTAACTAGAACGAGATGATGTCTCCATTATGGTTTTAATTTGCATTTCCTTGATGATTAGTGATGTTGAGCATTTTTTCATGTGCCTGTTAGCCATGTGTATGTCTTCTTTTGAAAAATGTCTGTTCAGGTCCTTTATCCACTTTTTAATTGGGTTGGGTTTTTTTGCTGGTGGTTTGTTAGAGTTCCTCATATATCCTGGATATTAGCCCCTTGTCTGCTGTGTAGTTTGCAAACATTTATTCCCATTCCATAGGTTGTATCTTCACTGTGTTGTTGTGTCCTTTGCTGTGCAGAAGCTTTTTAGTATGATGTAGTCACAATTCTATATTTTTGCTTTAGTTGCCTATGCCTATACAGTCTTGTTCAAAAAAGTGCTGCCCACACCCATTTCATGTAGTATTTTCCCTATGTTTTCTTTAAGTAGTTTAACAGTTTCAGGTCTTAAATTTAGGTCTTTCATCCATCTTGAGTTGATTTTTGTGTATGGTGAGCAATAGGACTCTAGTTTCGATCTTCTTTTTTTTTTTTTTTTCCTTTTTGTCTTTTTTCGTGACCGGCAACAGATCGCAACCCTCAGTGTCACGCCTATACCGGACCGGAACCGGCAACGGGATCGCAACCTTTGGTGTTGCTCCCGCACCTCGCTCAGCCGGTGAGCGGCCGGTCTGTATGTGGGATCCGAACCCAACCGGCAACGGGATCGCAACCTTTGGTGTTGCTCCTGCACCTCGCTCAGCCGGTGAGCGGCCGGTCTGTATGTGGGATCCGAACCCTCGGCGGGAGCACCGCCACACTCCCAAGCGGCGCACTGTAGCAGTGTGCCACCGGGCCGGCCCCTAGTTTCAATCTTCTGCATGTGGATGTCCAGTTTTCCCAAGACTGGGGAAGAAGCTGTCCTTTCCCCAGTGTATATTTTTGGAAGCTTTGTTGAAAATCAGTTGGCTATAAATGTGTGGGTTTATTTCTGGCCCCTCTATTCCACTGGTGATTTGTCTTTTTTTTTATGCTGGTACCATGCTGTTTTGGTTACTATAGCTTTATATTATATTTTGAAGTCAGAACATGTGATGTCTCCAACTTTGTTCTTTTTGTTTAAAATTGCTTTGGCTGTATGGGGTCTTTTGTGGTTCTATACAAATCTTAAGATCAGTTTTTTCTATTACTGTGAAGAATGTTATTGGTATTTTGATAATGATTGTGTTGAATGTGTAGGTTGCTTTACAGACATTTTGATGATATTAATTTTTCCAACTCATGAACATAGGATATCTTTCCCTTTATTTGTGTTGTCTTCAATTTCTTTCACCAATATTTCATAGTTTTCATTGTAGAGGTCTTTTACCTCCATTACTCCTAGGTATTTAATTTTTTTGGTTACTATTGTGAATGGGATTACTTTCTTGATTTCTTCTTCAGATATTTCATTATTGGCATATAGGAAAGCTGTTGATTCTTGTGGGTTGATTTTGTATCTTGCCAGTTTACTGAATTCATCTATTAGTTCTAGCAATTTTTTGGTGGCGTCTTTAGGGTTTTCTGTGTATATGATCATATGACCTGAAAATAGGGATAGTTCAATGTCCTCCTTTCCAATTTGGATGCCCTTGATTGCTTTTTCTGACCTTATTGCACTGGTTAGAACTTCCAGTACTATGCTGAATAAGAGTGGGGAAAGTGGGCATCCTTGTCTAGTTCTAGATCTTAGAAGAAAAGGCTTCAACTTTTGTCCATTCAGTATATCAACTGTGGGTTTGTCATATATGGCCTTTGTTGTGTTGAGGCACATTGCTTCTGTACCTAATTTCTTGAGTATTTTTATCATAAAGTGATGTCAGATTTTATCAAGTGCTTTTTCTGTGTCTGTTGAAATAATCATGTGGGGTTTTTTCTTCATTTTGTTGATGTGACGTATCACATTCATGGATTTGCATATCATGAACCATCCTTGTTTCTCTGGGATGAATATCACTTGATCATGGTTAATGATCTTTTTAATGTGTTGTTGGATTTGCTTTGCTAGGATTTTGTTGAGGATTTTTACATCTACATTCATTAGGGATATTGGTCTGTAGTTTTCATTTTTTGTTGCGTCTTTTTCCAGTTTGGGTATGAGAGTAATGCTCGCCTCATAGAACAGGTTTGGAAGTATTCCTTCATCTTCAATTTTTCATAACAATTTGAGAAGAATTGGTGTTAGTTCTTTAAATGTTTGGAAGAATTTGGCAGTGAAGACGTCTGGTCCTGGGTGTTTCTTCTTTGTTTACTGCTTTGTCTCATTGCTCATTATTGGTCTGTTTAGGTTTTCTAGTTCTTCATATTTCAACCTTGGTAAGTTGTATGTTTCCAGGAATTTATTCTATTCATTTCTAATAAGGTTTTCTAGTTTGTTACTGTATAGTTGTTCATAATAGTCTCTTAAGATCCTTTGTATTTCTGTGGTATCAGTTGTAATGTCTTCCTTTTCATTTCTGATTTCATTTGAGGCTTCTCTTTTTTTCTTCATTAGTCTAAAGGTTTATTGATTTTGTTTATCTTTTCGAAAAACCAACTCTTTGTTTCATTGACCTTTTCTATTGTTTGTTTTTTTTAACAATTTTTTTACTGCTTCTTTTTTTATTTTTTGGATGCTGGCTGGTATAGGATCCAAACCTGTGACCTTGGTGTTGTAAAACTGTGCTCTAACCAACTGACGTAACGGGCCAGTGTCTATTGTTTTTTTTTTTTTAATATCAAGTTCATTTATTTCTGCTCTGATCACTGTTATTTCTTTTCTTCTGCTATTTTGGGGTTTGATTTGTTCTTGTTTTTCTTTTCTTCTGCTATTTTTGGGTATGATTTGTTCTTGTTTTTCTATTTTCTTAAGATTTAATGTTAGGTTTTTTATTTGAAGTCTTTCTTCTTTATTATTGTAGGCATTTATTGCCATAAACTTTCCTCTTAGAACAGCTTTTGTTATATCCCATAGGTTCTAGTATGTTGTATTTTCTTTTTCATTTGTCTCCAGGAATTTTTTAATTGCCTTTATGATTTCTTCTTTGACCCATTCATTGTTTAGAGGCATGTTGTTTAATTTCCATGTTTGTACAGTTTCCAGTGTCCCTTCTGTTATTGATTTCTAGTTTTATTTTATCACGGTTGGACAATATAGTTGATATGATATCTGTTTTTTTTAATTTCTTGAGACTTATTCTGTGACTTAACATATGGTCTATTCTAGAGAATGTTCCATGTGCTGTTGAAAAGAATGTGTATTCTGCCACTGTTGGATGAAATGTTCTATAAATCCATTAGTTCCTATGAGTCTAGAGTGGAGATTAACTCTAATTTTCTGTTTGGATGATATATCTTTTGCTGAAAGTAGGGTATTAAAGCCTTCAACTTTTGTCCATTTAGTATGATACCAGCTGTTGGAGTCTATTTTTCTAATTAGTCCTAGTAGTATTTGCTTTATATATCTGGATGCTTCAAAGTTGAGTGTGTTTATATTTAGAATTCTTACATCCTCTTCTTGAATTGATCCATTTATCATTATATAATGACCTTCGTTTTTTTTTTTTTACTTTTCTTGGCTTGAAGTCTATTTTATCTGATGTAAGTATAGCTACCCCTGTTCTATTTTGGTTTCCATTTGCATGAAATATCCTTTTTGATCTCTTCTCATTCAGTTGATATTTTTCTTTACAGGTGAGGTGAGTTTCTTGTAGGTAGTATATTGTTGGTTTTTGTTTTATAATCCATTCAGCCACTCTGTGTCTTTTTTTTTTTCCTTTTTGTCTTTTTTACTGGCCAGTAACGGGATCGCAACCCTCGGTGTCGCGCCCGTACCGGGGACCGGCAACGGGATCGCAACCCTCAGTGTTGCACCCGCGCCACGCTCAGCCAGTGATTGGGAACCGGTCACCACATGGGATCCAAACCCTCGGCGGGAGCACCGCTACGCTCCCAAGCGGCGCACTCTCCAGTGCACCACCGGGCCGGCCCAACTCTGTGTCTTTTAATTGGGGAATTTCTTTCTTTCTTTCTTTTTTTTTGAGGTTTCTTAATTGGGGAATTTAATCCATATGCATTTGAAGTTATCATTAATATATAGGGACTTGTTACTGCCATTATGTTACTTTTTTTCTTGTTGTTTTGGAGATCCTTTTATCCTTTGGTCTAGTCTTCATTTAATGTTTTCTTTTGTGATTAAGTGGTTTTTTATAGTAGTGTATTTTGATTTCTCCCTCTTTATTTTTAGTGTGTTTGTTATAACTTTTTGTGTTCTGGTTACCATGAGGCTTACAAAAATCATCTTATAGTTATAGCAGATTATTTTTAACTAATAACAACTTAACTCTGATAAATAAGATTAACTATTCCTCTTTTGGTTTGTTGCCTAGATGATCTGTCCAGTACTGAGACAGGTGTGATCAAGTCCTACTCTATTATTGTAAATCAAATGCTTCTTCTGTTACTCTGGAGTGTGCTTTGTGGAGAAAGAGGACCTTTTTTTTTTTTTTTCTTGGTCTCCACTGGTGCCTCTCCTTGTGTCAATGAAGTTGAGAGTCTGGCATGCCATCTGCTCGGTCACTGTGACTGCTGCTGTAGAGATTGGCCGCTTTTGCAGCAGCCATGGCAGTTGTGGTGGCTGTGGAGGGCTATCTGCATGGAAATGGTGTTTTTGGTGTGCTCTTTACCTGGTTGCAGCTGGGTTCAGCTTCCCCCAGCTCCACGCCTCAGGGCCCTGGTGGTTTTTTTTTTTTTTTTTAACTGATTCTATTCCTTTGTCAAATTTCCTGTTCTGCATCTGGATTGTTTTCCAAATATCATTTTATTTTCTATCTGTATTTTCTTATGATTCCTTGAACATCTTTAAGAGGATTATTCTGAATTCTCTGTCAGATATTTCATAAATCTGCTGTTCTTCTGGGTCCATCGATAGCACTTTGTTGGTGTTCTTTGGTGGTGTCATATTTCCCTGTTCTCTCTCAATCTTTGTGTTATTATATTTATGCCTGCATGTTTGAGGAGACAGCTACCTCTTCTAGGTTTTATAGGTGTTACTTAGTGGTGGTAAACCTTCACTGCTTAATATCAGAACTTTGTTTCTGGTCTGTGTTTTGTTTTTGTTTTTTCATTCTGTAGTAGATAAATAGCAACTGCTACTGCTTAAATACTGCATTAGAACTAATTTGTTGTCCTGTGGCTAATTCCTGGATTGGGGGAAACTTCCTGTGTGGACCAGCACTTGAACTCTACGCCTGAGCTAAATTGTTGCCTTGCTGTTTCTCAGACTGGAGAAAACCTTTGTGCAGATCAGATTTTAATTGTCAGCCTTTTAGTCACTTCCAGGTCACGTGAGGTCTCCACAGATGCAACTGTGCTGTGTGGTAAATCCAGCCTGGGATCAAATCTTTCCCTCAGACTGTGCCCCCTGCAGTTCTAGCACACTGACCAACCTCCATAGTGTGATACCTGTACAAACCAGAAGACATAAACTGCCAGTGCTGTGCCCCAATGCTCTTCTCATGGTTAGCTCCTCTCCCTCTCCCCTGGCACTCTGAACATTTCCCTAGCTTTTCTGGCCTGGGAGATGGAATGGAATGGTGCATTCTGAAGTGATATATTTTTTTTTTCCTTTTTGCCAGCTGTCACAGCACCCTGCTCCCCTGCAGACTCTAAATACCTTCACTCAAAGGGTGCTGCTACAGCTTTGCTGTCTCCAGGTAGTGGCTCTGTGTACTGGTAGCTGCTCTCTGGGCTGTGCTTGCCAGCCTGGGGCTGGGACTGATTGGAGTGATCCCTTCTCACACTTGCTATAGTCTTCCATACCTTCACACACTCCACAGGTCTCTCTTCTTCTTTCCCTGAGTTCCAGTGATATCAGGATGGCAGTTTTTGTGTTTTAATAGTTGTAAATTGACCCATTGTGGACAGGGAGTGACACCAAGGCTATTCTGCCATTTTGGTGACCACTTCTTGCTTTAAAATACTAAAGTGTAATATTTTTATTCCCATTTCATTTCAGTTACTTCTCCTTGTGTTACACATATCTATCCTTTTTTTTGTATTTTATCTGTACATAACATTTATCACCTTCTAGTATCCTCAAATTTAATTCACTTCTAATACTACCTACCTGGAGATAGCATCAGATCCCACAGGTTGAGGATTCAGTCCCATAACACTGAACTGTACTTTCGATACTAATATCAAGCCTCAGGTTATTTTGCCTGTGCTTCTGACCAACCAGCAATAAATCGGTGTTCCCACAACCCCCTCATTAAGTTTAATTAATTTACTAGAGTGGCTCATAGAACTCAGGGAAACACACACTTGCTCCTACCAGGTTATTATAAAGGATATTACAAAGGATGCAGATGAAGAGATGCATAGGTTGAGGTGTGGGGGAAGGGGCGGGGAGCTTCCATGCCCTCTCCCAGCTTACCACCCTCTGAAAACCTCTATGTGCTCACCTATCTGGAAGCTCTCAGTACCCTATCTTCTTGGACCTTTTATGGAGATTTCATTGGATAGGCATGACTGAAGCATGAGCAACAGTGTAGATATGATTGGACAAAAAAGGCTTGGTCTGATACTAACAGACTGAGTGGGGAAACTCAACAAGGCCTTTTTGTTCAGATACTTTTTGGCCTGTGTAGCATTCCTTCCTCTCAGGTTTGAGGTAGGACCTCTTCTGAAATGAGGGTCTTATGACCTACAGTCAGACAAGGTAGATCAGAGAATTTCTTTATGGCCACCTCTAAGACAGAAAGGCAGGGAAAGATTAAAGTATATTTTTAGTTTCTATGGCCTGTGTTGGGGAGAAATAGTTTCTATGGCCTGTGTTGGGGAGAAATAGTTTCTATGGCCTGTGTTGGGGAGAAATAGTTTCTATGGCCTGTGTTGGGGAGAAATAGTTTCTATGGCCTGTGTTGGGGAGAAATAGTTTCTATGGCCTGTGTTGGGGAGAAATAGTTTCTATGGCCTGTGTTGGGGAGAAATAGTTTCTATGGCCTGTGTTGGGGAGAAATAGTTTCTATGGCCTGTGTTGGGGAGAAATAGTTTCTATGGCCTGTGTTGGGGAGAAATAGTTTCTATGGCCTGTGTTGGGGAGAAATAGTTTCTATGGCCTGTGTTGGGGAGCAGGTGAAGGAGGAAGAGTAGGTCAGAGAAAGGGATTCTGTTTTCTGAGGCCTGCTTCTGAGACCTAAAGTGCCCTCAGCATTATAACAAAAGATTTTCTTTCACCTTTATCACTCTGAAGCTGTTCTGAAGCTGCTTCAGAAACCAGGGACAAACAGCCAAATACATTAATAAAAAATAGGCTTGTTTTAGTCACTCAGGAAATAATAAGGGCTATGAGAGTTATGAGCCAGGAACCATAGATGAAAACCAATAAAAATATATCATAATATCACACATACATACTTATATAGAGATATAATCTGGTGTAAGCCATTTTGCTTTTTGGAAAGAAAAGAGTAAACTATGAAGATTTTTAAAATAGCACGTAATAACTTCGTATAGCATACATTATACGAAGTTAAATTTTAAATTAATGTTTTTAATGATAGATGAAAGCAATATCTCAGAAATGCCATCTAAAAAAAAAAAAAGCATTTTCATGGTTGTGAGTAACTTTCAAGGTTTTAGTTAAGGCAGGAATCTCTGACTCAAACTAAGCTTTTTATCATCAACAGAAAATTATAGAGTGCCTAAAGTAGTATTGTGCCTAGCCCTCAATAAGATTTATATTTGAATTAGAGCATAAAAATATATATGTGATGGGAATGACTGGAGAGTAGGAAGCATGATTGAGTGGTAAAAGTGGGGCCTAGATAGGAAAGTGCCTGAGAACCAGGCAGAGGAGTTTAGACTTGATATGGAAACAGTAACTATTGAAATATTTTGTGATGACAAAGTAATGAAGATGGTATGTGGGCAAGATTAATCTAATAATAATATGCAAATTAACCTGACAACAGTATGCCAAGTGACAGGGAGTTGATATAAACAAAATAGACTTTGGAATCAGACTGACCAGAGATCAATCTCTATGCCACTTCTACTTTGGCAAGTTAATGAAGATGGTATGTGGGCAAGATTAATCTAATAATAATATGCAAATTAACCTGACAACAGGATGCCAAGTGACAGGGAGTTGATATAAACAAAATAGACTTTGGAATCAGACTGACCAGAGATCAATCTCTATGCCACTTCTACTTTGGCAAGTTTCTGAGCCCCAGTTTCCTCATCTTTAAATAATAATACCTTCTTCATAGAAAGGATAATATTAACTGTCTATGTTTTTTCCACTGAATTCATACCCAGTGCTTGAAATATAGAAAAGCATAAAACAAGAAATGTAAAGCAATGTAAATCTGTGCTGGGTAAAATTACCTTAAGAAAAATTTTAAGGATATCTTCTCTCATTTATATCAATTTATATTTATAGCAATCACACAGAATGATGTGCAAATATTCATTTTTTTTTCTTTTATTTTATTTCTACAACAAAGGCCAAGAAAGAGCTACTCATTTTTGTGGTAAGAATAATGTGATTAATAAATAAAATAAAATAAAATAGATGTCTGTTTACAGATATCGAATGACTGGAATAGATGCAGAGTCCTATTTAACCACCTAAGCTAAGCAGTAGGCTTATATAATACATAAATATTTTCAGTTCTCACCTAAATTATGAAATGACATTTCTGTTTGTGGGAATTTTACTGAATGTAACTTCTAAAAGTTTTATTGAATGTTTTATTGAGTAAGCTACATTGCTTATAAAAGTTTTATCCATTAGAACTATCAAATAGATTTTTAAAACATCAGTCATTGACACTTGGCTAAGACCATATTGTATATACTTAAGAGAGGCTAATCTGTAAATCCTTTCCATAGGAAGAATTTTTCAATAATCATTTGGTATCCAGAAGTGTAAAGCTTTTTTTTTGTAGTTGAATTTTTTTAAATTGTTATATATGTGTAAGGAATTATTTAATTGTTTCTTTAATGGTCATTTAATTGTTTCTACTTATAAATGTATAACTATCCTAATTATTTCATATACAGTTAGAGAGAAATACTTCCAAATCAAGAAAAAGTACTACCAGCATCTAAGTATTTTGTAGTCATTTAATATTCCATTTAATTTTGTATAAATGTTAGACATCTATTGAGATAAGCTAATACGGCAGGAACTATGGGTATATATTATGGATTATTTTCAGAAATTAGTTTGTAAAATGGATCCTTGAATATTATATCTAGCTTTAAATGATTTAAAGTTATTCACAAATCACTTATAAATCATACGTTTATATGCATATAAGACAGAATATTGAGTTATTAAGCTATCTGTGAACTTTTTAGTTTGCCTGCATTTCTTCTGTTAAGTCTATTGTGTTTACCTTCTATCACTGGAATATGGTTATTTGATTTACAAACAATAAATATTTAAAATTTTTCCATGTAGTGAAAAAATAAATTAGAAACATTACTTGATGTTTTATTTAAAATTGTGCCTTGCTTAAAATTTACTGAAAAACTAAAATTTTAACAATTTAAAATAAATTAAGCTAGATATGATAATATATCTCACCTATAAAAAATTAAAAGGAAAATTATATTATCTGACTATTTTGGAACACCCTAGTCACCTAGCAGATCTACTTACCAGATGATGAATACGGCATGAAAGGATTGTATTGTCCTAAGGCAATCTTATGTTTCAACTTCTTGCAACTAAATTTCAGGCACTTGTTAAGTTTTGTTTATTATTGTCCATTCTAAGCTTTGGCTTCACTTTTAGGTGTTATTGAATTATGCAATTAATATTTTATTTCCTTAAAATTTTATCAAACTTTAAGTAATGGTTGGCTGCTTTGTATTCAGTCATGTGGGAGCATGTTACTGCCAGCTGAAAACAAAGGAAATACATACCTAAAATAATTAATACATGAGTGAAAACATACAGAAATGATGTCCTCAGTTGTAATTTCACCAAAACAACCTGTATTTGTATATGATGCAAATATTAGTATGTTATTCCTCTCTATTCTCTTCCTATTCCCTTTTAGCTTTATTTCAGTCCAGTCTACATTATGATGAATTTAGATATTAAAATATATTATAAAGATAATTGCAGCATATGGATTTAGTCTTACATGTTACTGCAGATACTTTTTGCTGAGATCAATTGTACATTTGTGATTTTTTAAAAATGTATATTAGTATACTTAACAGAATCTGGTTATTTCTTTTTCAGTAGACACTAAGAGTTCACTGAAAGATAAATTAAGCTGAGTATTGTTAATCAACAATTGACATGCTCCCATTGCACAGATTTAAGGAATGGAACTGATATACTGTATTACATAGCCATATGACTGAAAATGATGTTTACATATGTTGTTTATTTTTTAAAACGTTTTTATAGCTAATCTATTTGCTCAGTAGCCTTGACCAATTCCCAATGATTGTAGTTTGTAACGTTTCTTTTATATTCAATATGGAAAAAATGTTAATAACATAAAGATTATTAATACTCACTAAGCAAGAGGGTGGGGGAGGATGCAAAGATAGAGCCAAAAAGGCCAGCCAGGTGATTGTTGTAGTAATTAAGATGAGAGGTAGGAAGGCTTGCACTAAGGTGGTAGTATGGGAAAGGAAGGAGGAGATAGATGCCTCTAGGGATTGGTGACAGTAAGTTTGTTTGTTAGTTAAAAAAAAGAAGAACGAATTTAAAAATTATTCAGTATTTTGAGGTAAGGGTGGTGACTAGAATAATGGTATCTCCAGCAGATACAGAGATGTTGGTAGAAGGAAAACAATTAATTCATTAGAGGGCATAGGAGGTTGAGTTGAAAGAGGTATTTAAGTGGGGGTCCCCAGACATTTCTGCTCATTCCTCCTGATGAATTACTGAGAAAAGTTCTTATGGGTCAGTTCCGAGGTTCCCTGTGGTACTAAAAAGAGGTGTGAGATGAAGCATATTAATTAATGAATGTTTACACCATGATGGTGGACATCATGACCCCTTTAAAGCTCTAGGCAGTGGCCTTGATCCCCAGGAATGGATACAGGAAGATACTGATGTATTGAGTCTAGAGTTGTACTACTTAGCCCCACTGGGCTCTCTAAGTAGCTTAGCAGGGAACTTTCCATGACATCCACATGGCTGTAGTTCCAACTATTGTGTTCTATGAAATCATGCCCTGTGGAGTCATGCAATAAAATAGCACAGTGCCACCCTAGGAAAACTGGGTGCATAACAAACATTATATTAAAGACAGAACTGAGGACCTTGTTCTAACAACAGATGAAAGGTTAATTTTAGGCATCATCTGGTAAAAATAGTTGACAATGAGGGATGAAGTTGTTGAAAAATAGGAAGGGTAACACACATCAGTTATCTCTCATAGGCCAAAGAGATTAGGAGAGTTCAGATGTGAAGATGATGATTAAATCATAATAATCTATACTCCTTGCACATCTAGATCTGAGTCAGTTCATTTTTTAAAATAAATTATTTGGAAGTGAGGACTGCTCTGACATAACATTAGGAAAGGAAGATAAACACCCAGAGAGCTTTTTGTGTCTCGTGCAATTCATGGACTGTGAATAGTATGTGTCTTTTAATTAAAAAGTTTGAACTTGGTTGTTTTAGAACATGTTAAACTTCAGTTATACCCAAAATACTATACTTAGTAACTAAAGTAAACATTTTATAGCACACAGGGAGACATAGGTCTTCTTCTTCCCAGTATCTAAATTATCTCTTGGAAGAAACAAATAATTAATTATGTAAAAATATTCCATTTTGTTCCACGAATGTATTATTTAGAGAAAAATCTAGTTATATAAAGAGAAGAATATATCTGATTCTTTAATGTCCAATTTTTTATTGCTTTGTGTGTGTGTGTGTGTGTGTGTGTGTGTGTGTATGACAGTTGAAAGACAAATTATTGTCAGTATCTGTCATTTGACTAGCCAAGAAATACTCAATCACAGCATAGCGACTGAGTTTAGGTTTCTGGTAAAATCATCCTCCCCTTTCCTCTTCCCTCTCCAGTAAATTTTGATCTCTTCTTTCTATTGAACTGTCCTATTATATATGTAATATATATAATATATATTGTGTGTTTACTCCACATCTTTACCTGAAGACATGAGTATTTCACATGAAGTAGCCAATTTAATCTCCTCAACAACCCATGAGGATTTTTATCCCCATTTTGAGGATGAAGAAACTGCGGCATGGAGAGGCTAAGTAATTTGCCCAAAATTACAGAGCTCCATGACAGAAAGGTGGGGGAAGATTAGAGTATATTTTTAGTTTCTATGGCCTGTGTTGGGGAGAATAAGGAGCAGATGAAAGGAGGAAGAGATTCTAATACAGCCAATCTTACTTCAAAGTCTGTGATCTTTAAACAAGTAAATAGCCAAAGCCTAAAATTACTCATTTCCTGTGAGAATGATAAGCTGCCTTTCTTCCACACTCAATGCAAGTGAGGATTTCAAAGACATAGAACTATTTCCCTAAACTCTAGGAAATTGTGAGGGACGCCAGATGATCCCTAGTTTATCCTGTTCTAACCTACAAAATAAGAGTTCCTGTAGCTATTATTTTATTGTGTTTTCATTCAGATCATACTACCCTTAGGCCAAAGGGGCTTGCATATAATTAATATTGGCCATCTAGGAGCTGAGAAAACTTATTTAGGACTTTGTTCAATTAAATCGGCTTGGATTGAAAGTGGATATTATAAGTCTCTCCAATATGGCTTACAGAAGATATGCCCTAACATTATTAACAAATATCATATATACAAATAACATAAATAGGTTAATTTCTTTTGTTAGATTTGAAATCTATACCATGGTATGTAAAAATTTCTTGTAAAGAGATACTATAAAAGATTTTGCTATCTTTTTTTTTTTCTTTTTTTTTTTTTTTTTTTGTCTTTTGTCTTTTTCCGTGTCCGGCAACGGATCGCAACCCTTAGTGTTGCCCCCGTACCGGACCGGGGACCGGCAACGGGATCGCAACCCTCAGCGCTGCCCCCGCGCCTCGCTCAGCCAGTGAGCGGGAACCGGTCTGTATGTGGGATCCGAACCCTCGGGCGGGAGCGCCGCCGCACTTCCCAAGCGGCGCACTATCCAGTGCGCCACCGGGCCGGCCCGATTTTGCTATCTTTTAATTATGTCTCTTTATCTCTCTTCCTTACATTTAAAGAAATGGTGTCACTAATATTCATTTAATCTTTTCTGGGGTCAAGTGACATAAAAGGTTGTAGAGACAAAATTGGGTCAGAAGACCTGAGTTCCTATGAACTAATTTAAAAAAAAAAAAAAAAAAGGACCTGAGTTCCTAAGGTTTGGGCATGCCACTAACTAGCTATCTGACTTTGAGCAAACCTCTGAGTCTCTGGGGACCTAAGTTTCCACACTTATAAAATTTAGGAGTTAGACCTGATGATCAAACAAAATACTGCAGTACTGTAATTCTATATAACTTACATATACATAGCATACTTAGCAGAAAAAACAAACATTTTCTCCTGTATTCTCACTCAATAACAATAAACACAGACTTCTGTGACCAAATGTGTGGTAATTTCTCCCCACCAACAAGCAAGTAATCAGTTCTGCATAGGACACCAGTTGGGTATCCTCAAATTTAATTCACTTCTAATACTACCTACCTGGAGATAGCATCAGATCCCACAGGTTGAGGATTCAGTCCCATAACACTGAACTGTACTTTCGATACTAATATCAAGCCTCAGGTTATTTTGCCTGTGCTTCTGACCAACCAGCAATAAATCGGTGTTCCCACAACCCCCTCATTAAGTTTAATTAATTTACTAGAGTGGCTCATAGAACTCAGGGAAACACACACTTGCTCCTACCAGGTTATTATAAAGGATATTACAAAGGATGCAGATGAAGAGATGCATAGGTTGAGGTGTGGGGGAAGGGGCGGGGAGCTTCCATGCCCTCTCCCAGCTTACCACCCTCTGAAAACCTCTATGTGCTCACCTATCTGGAAGCTCTCAGTACCCTATCTTCTTGGACCTTTTATGGAGATTTCATTGGATAGGCATGACTGAAGCATGAGCAACAGTGTAGATATGATTGGACAAAAAAGGCTTGGTCTGATACTAACAGACTGAGTGGGGAAACTCAACAAGGCCTTTTTGTTCAGATACTTTTTGGCCTGTGTAGCATTCCTTCCTCTCAGGTTTGAGGTAGGACCTCTTCTGAAATGAGGGTCTTATGACCTACAGTCAGACAAGGTAGATCAGAGAATTTCTTTATGGCCACCTCTAAGACAGAAAGGCAGGGAAAGATTAAAGTATATTTTTAGTTTCTATGGCCTGTGTTGGGGAGAAATAGTTTCTATGGCCTGTGTTGGGGAGCAGGTGAAGGAGGAAGAGTAGGTCAGAGAAAGGGATTCTGTTTTCTGAGGCCTGCTTCTGAGACCTAAAGTGCCCTCAGCATTATAACAAAAGATTTTCTTTCACCTTTATCACTCTGAAGCTGTTCTGAAGCTGCTTCAGAAACCAGGGACAAACAGCCAAATACATTAATAAAAAATAGGCTTGTTTTAGTCACTCAGGAAATAATAAGGGCTATGAGAGTTATGAGCCAGGAACCATAGATGAAAACCAATAAAAATATATCATAATATCACACATACATACTTATATAGAGATATAATCTGGTGTAAGCCATTTTGGTTTTTGGAAAGAAAAGAGTAAACTATGAAGATTTTTAAAATAGCACACTAGGTTTCAAAAATGACTTCATCAAGGGCCGGCCCGGTGGCGCACTGCTATGGTGCGCCGCTTGGGAGGCGCGGTGGCGCTCCCGCCGAGGGTTCGGATCCCGCATACAGACCGGTTCCCGCTCGCTGGCTGAGCAAGGCGCGGGAGCGACGCCGAGGGTTGCGATCCCGTTGCTGGTCCTGGTCCGGTGCGGGGGTGACACTGAGGGTTGCGATCCGTTGCCGGACACGGAAAAAGACAAAAAGGAAAAAAAAAAATGACTTCATCAAGTAAAATTTCATTACGGACTTTAAGAGAGTCGAGAACTGAGATGTAGAGAGGTTGCAAAATAACTTATTTGACATTATACAACTATTAATTAGCAGAATCAGAATTCAAGCCTGAGAGCAGTCTTTTGAATAAAACAGACCAAATCAAACAAAATGAATTAAAACTTTGATCTGTCAGAGTAAGCAGTTGTATAGCAATGTCTACATATGTATTGCATAGGATACAGAAGACTTCAGTTGAATGGAGTTGTTTTTTTTTTTCCTTTTTGTCTTTTTTCGTGTCCGGCAACGGATCGCAACCCTCAGTGTCGCGCCCGTACTGGACCGGGACCGGCAACGGGATCGCAACCCTCGGTGCCGCGCCTGCACCTCGCTCAGCCAGTGAGCGGGAACCGGTCTGTATGTGGGATCCGAACCCTTGGCGGGAGCGCCACCACACTCCCAAGCGGCGCACTGTAGCAGTGCACCACCGGGCCGGCCCTGGAGTTTTGTTTTTAGGGCAGTAGTTTGGTTTTTTGTTTGATTGTTTTCGTTGCTTGTTTTTAATATGTAGTACAGATGCCGCTGTCTATTGCTGGGGTTAACAATTTCCTTCAGTTCAGGCAGGTGCCAGCAAAGAAACTAAGCAGTACACATTTGGTGACCTAAAAAAGGAAGGTAAGAACAAAGGAGTGGGAAGAAAAAATAAATACTATGGAGAAAAGAGAGATGATTAAGTGAAGGAGGTAAAGACTAATTATCAGTTCTTCTCAAAACGTAGGATGATGATCTATTTTTCTTTTGAGTTTTTAGAAGACCCGAATAAAGACACAAAACTATATGTAGGAAATAGAGACATCTTTGTTAAAAATCCACTTGCTTTTGACTCCCTAAGGTGACTGAACTTTTCAGGAGTACTCATAATCTACCAATTGGTCCTTTAAAAGTTAGCAAACTTTAATTTTTTTCCCCTTTATTCAAGGTCGTTTGGATTCCGTGTAAGATTAGTTCGAAATAATAAGAGATTAATTTGTAAATCAGAATGCCACTTTATTATTTCACAGTAGGGAAAAAGGATCCTGGCTTTTCATTATTAGAAATTAATTGGAGAAATATTTTCAAATGTGGTATCTGCTGCCTCCATAATATAAAGAGGTACTACTCCAAGTGCTGTGAGTGGTAGGTGGTTGCAAGGTGCAACAACTTGCCCATTACCTTAGAGATCCACAGAAAAATATTTTCAAATGTGGTATCTGCTGCCTCCATAATATAAAGAGGTACTACTCCAAGTGCTTTGAGTGGTAGGTGGTTGCAAGGTGCAACAACTTGCCCATTACCTTAGAGATCCACAGACCATTATACCCCTAAAAACTTCGTAGGATCATTTCCTATTCTCTAACACATGGATGTTTTACTAGGACATCTAGAATGCTTGAACTTCCTGCTTTTCAGGTCCAGTGAGCACACTGGCCATCAATATAGTTGGGTAGTGATAACCCCTGGCATACAGTAACATCACAACTACTAAGTTTCTTACATATGGAATGGGATGAGGTACAGATGGAAAGGGAAGTATTAGGCCATGACAAGCTTAGGTGAGCCTGTCAATTCAAGGCACAATAAGAAAACCCCATGACCTCCATGGAAGCATTTGAGGAGACCCCCATGTTCTTCAGCCACAAGACAGGCATTACTGAAAATCAGGCCTAGATCTAACTCTAAGGACGAGCTATGAAGGACACTAGAGTTTGACAAGTATCCTATGTCAAAGCCAGTCCCCTAATAGGAAGAAAAGTGGGACGCTGAGCGAATCAACATGATTATTTTGAATCTCAAATTCTTCTGAACCCTGCGCCAGCAGAAGCAGCACCATTCTTCTGGCTAGAAAGAACAGCCTCCCCTTGCCTGGAGGCTCTGCAAAATGGGGTATTTAATATTAGGATAGTGTATTTAAAATCCGGACTAGTCTGGAATATTCAGGATGGTCACCAGACCTGATAACCTCTGACTATAGAGTCTTCACTTACTTATTGAAGACAATTAATTGATTGGCTTAATTGTCCCCTCAAAAACTAAATAAATATATTCAACATGATCCCCACAAAGTAGAAATGTTAACTTCCTGCAGAAATGTTAACTATAGGATAAAAATAACTGTGAAAAAAGTATCAATAAGCTTGTGGCTATAACAGAGCACAGGATACATATAAGAATCAGCTGCATTATACAAGGGTACTTTAAAAGGTCATGGATAAATAGAATTAAAGGATAGTATGAATCATTCCATGAACTTTTTGAAGTACCCTTGTATTTTGTTATATAGAATTTACAAGCAAAGAGGGAATCTTTTTACATCTTTATTGAATAGTGTACTATCCAGTGTTAGCTTTCAAATATTTGTTAATGGATTTTTAAAAAACTGGAGAACAGGCAACCATCTGTCTTAGGTGACTTAGGCACTGACTAACTTAATGGCAAGTTTCATTCTCAGAAAGCTCTGCCTTTAATGAGATAAGAGAAGCTCAGAAAATGCTACTTCTGCATCTGCTGTATTTCAAATGTCTTTAGTTTAAAGTAATCTTTATGCCATTATGTTGGGTTGTGGATCCCTTCATTTGGTACTGCATGCAACTAAAACTCAACCTCTATGAGGAAGTGCTGCTCGGCTGGTGCTACTGTCTCTGGACCCTGAGCTCTAGAAATGAGGCATCAGCTTGCTGGTGTCTTTAGGGAGGTTGCTGCACAATAAAGCTGCTGTTGTAAATATTAGGAAAATTGCAAACTGGATCCTACTGATACTATGGGAAAGAACTGCAGCTGCCAGAGTGAAGCAGTATTGCAGAAGTGATACTCACAGGAACCACAAGCTCACAGAAAGCTCACGAGCAGCAGACAGGAAGGAGCTAGCCTTTTCTTCCTCCTCAAGCCTTGCAGTATGTTGATGGAGCCTAAAAGGGAAGCAGCTGGCAAAGCAGAAATTGTTTAGCAGAGTCCCAGCTCCAGCATCATTAGACAAGTACAGAAGGGTGGGTTTACAGCTCAAAGACAATAACAGCATCAACTTATTAGAAATGCATATTCTCAGGCCCCATACCAGACCTGTGGAATCTGAAGCTCAAAAAGAGTGGAGCCCAGCAATTCTGTGTTAATAAGCCCTCTGGGTGATTCTGGTGCACAGTGAAGCTTGAGAACCTTCAAACTAGCACATCGGGCTTCCTGACTGCTGATATTCAAACCTGCCAATGATTGGTTCTTTAAGAATGAGAAGGTGCTGCTTTTCACAATCTAGTCATGTTTCAAGATTCCCCCTACATTTCTAGGCAGTTGCGATTGTTAGAAGCTACAGACAAATTCAAATTATATAAAACCATAGTTTCTTTGTGGATTAAAAAGGAATGATACCCCTTACGTAGGGTTTTGATTTTTTTGTTGTTGTTATAAACAGAAATCGATTTAAGAGAGCAACAAAATATGAAAACTGAATATAATTCAATGCTGTAATAGAAAACAGAGTGAGACACTGAATCATTTAATTTCTGTAATTATTTTGGTATTAAGTGGTATTTAAAAGTAACTGATTGCTAGTAACTATAATTTATGAGTATTTATATATTTAATAAATTATGTATATAAATTATATTATAAATAACTAGTTAGCATTATTTTCAGACACCTAAGCCAGTTTTTCTCCTTTAATTTCTCTCCCTGCAGGCATTAGCGTCAAATGTTTTCTGCGGAAGGAAATTTAACTCTCAGCCTAAGTATATAAACACACTCAAACACAGATCTAAATAGACACAATAAAATGTGTCTTTTCTCCTTCCCGACCACATATTCCAATCCTTCCATATCTACTCCATGATTTTGAGCAATGAGACCTAATGGCTTGAATTCATAAACTGGGTGTTAAAGAGCTGAGTTAAGGATAGAGCCTATTAATTCATTCACTAAATATTACTGAATTCCTATTCATAATTATGCTGTATGCCCTGCTCTAAGCACTAGGCATACATCAGTGAACAAAGTTTCTACATCTGTAGCTTATATTCACATGTGTAAGATACAAACAATAAAATGAGTAATATGTAAGGTGGGGATGTGTTATTTTAAAAAATACATAGTGCAGAGATAAAGAGAATGGCAGGTTTTCTTGATTATACATTCATTTCTGTATGCACAGCACCTAGCACTCAATAAATTTTTGCTGAATGAATAAACAAATCTATGACACTATGGTAGCTTCTATTTCTTTGGTAACAGTGATAATATTGTAGCTAATGAAATTTATCTAAATGCACTGGGTCTGATTTCTAACAAGTAAGAGTAGTAGCATTAAAGACTAGAACAATGAAAATAAAACATAAATTTCTGGCATCTGAGCAAGTTGGAGTAAAGGCAGAACAAGAAGGACAAATAATATAATAGAACCAAAAGGAAGTTACTAGCAGTTCTGTGCCCATGTACTTGGTTCTTGAGATATGGCTGAAAGAAATTAGTAGTCTTTTAGCGGTTCTGTTTACACAAACGACTAGTTAGGATGTCAGTAACCATACCCAAGGAAGGTCCTGAACTAATCTTTTGCTGAGGAAAACGGAAGCTGTCTGTGGAGACATCTCACTATTGGGAAAATAGAACAAGGATCAGAAAATGAAAAATTCCTTTTCACCCATCCTAGAAAACCTACAATAAACCTGAGTTTATCTTCAGGACAAATTTTAAAAGAAACCGTGCTATTAAACTTGAAAACAGAGAAAGTATCTTACATTCTGTTAGTATCTCTGAAAAACACATTAGAAAAACTTACCCTTTGTTGATACCCAAAATGCATTTCTTGGGCTAGCAATTCCTAGCACTGGAGCTATTAAACTTGAAAACAGAGAAAGTATCTTACATTCTGTTAGTATCTCTGAAAAACACATCAGAAAAACTTACCCTTTGTTGATACCCAAAATGCATTTCTTGGGCTAGCAATTCCTAGCACTGGAGAAGGAAGTATTGCAGAGTGAGGGGACCCTTACATCATCCACATTGTCTTCTATTTTCCATTTACCCCTATACACATGCTCACAATAGAACATCAGATTTATAATTGGCAAATATATGGGAAAATGTCATCCCATTCACTACTATGAAATGTGGTTTAAAATCACACATTTTTACCAGTTAAAAGGATACTTTACCTTTTGTAGTATGTAAAAATCAGAAGTGCTTAAGGAACTAGACAACTTCACAAACTCAAAGAAGGGAGGAGTCAATATGTGAATTTAAGTAGCACCCAAAAAAGCATCCAGGCACAAGAATGCCTGAGAAGAATATTTTTTAGAAGAGAATGAAAAGTTCCTTTTTTTAAGATTAGGGGGGGAAAGGATCATGGAATTTTACTCTTGAAGCACAGGGATGTTTTGTCTTCTTTTGTAGGAAGGGAGAAAAAGATGAAAAACATTCTGAGTTTTCAAAAAGGCTAAATTTTCAAAACTCACCCTGTGTAATTTTTTCCTCATAACACAGTATTTTAGAAAAATAAAATAATAATAAATCACTACCTAGGTAATAAATCCTATGCCAGTCATAAGATTCTAGATGGGGAACTCACTGGCAACAGGTAGATAAAAAGACGTTTGAAAATATACTAGATTTTAGTTCACATCCACAAGCCCTGGATGAGTGAGTATAAGTCTTTGATACAGATTCTGACTGGATTTACATAGAATGTTCCAATTAAGTCTAAGGAAAAGGATCAAAAGGTATATGAAAAGGCAGTGGACAGTAGTTAAGGATTAGTGAGAAAATATCAAATCAATTTTTTAAATTTTATAAAAGATGGCTAAAATCAGACAGCCTAGGTGTTAACCCTGAGTTTATCACACACTAGCTGTTTGACACTACACAAGCTATTAAGCATTTTTATGCCCTCAGTTTCATCACCTCTAAAATGGTAACAGCCCCTCTTGGGATTATGGTAAAGCTTAAATATGTCTAATTCTTATAAAAATATTTAGCATAATATCTGGAATATAGTAGGTATTCAATATACATTAGGTAGTATTTTAATATTGTTATATTGCTAAATCCAGTTAATGGGGGTATTTTTAAATATAAAGAAAAGGGAGTGGGAAGACATGCTTATCTCATCTAGAACATTAATCAAGATTTTCGAACCTAACTTAAACATAACTTAGACCTCTCTACCTACCACTTAGAACTCAGGCTCAATATCTACACAATGGAATACTACTCTGCTATAAAAAAGAATGAAATACTACCATTCACAGCAACATGGATGGACTTAGAGAAAATTATGTTAAGTGAAATAAGCCAGGCACATAAAGAGAAATACCACATTCTCACTTATTTATGGGAGGTAAAAATAAATAAATAAATAAATATACAAACAAACAAATGGGGGCGGGGGGGGGAAGAAGACCCAATAGTGAAATAAGCCAGGCACATAAAGAGAAATACCACATTCTCACTTATTTATGGGAGGTAAATATAAATAAATAAATAAATATACAAACAAACAAATGGGGGCGGGGGGGGGGGAAGAAGACCCAACAATCACTACAATTCCTTAAATTTGTTAAGACAAGTGAACAGATATGATGTTGA
The DNA here is from genome assembly GCF_000696425.1 of Galeopterus variegatus. Classification (NCBI taxonomy): domain Eukaryota; kingdom Metazoa; phylum Chordata; class Mammalia; order Dermoptera; family Cynocephalidae; genus Galeopterus; species Galeopterus variegatus. Next base: position 53,467 of record NW_007728085.1, on the reverse strand, counting down.
TGGGGGGGGGAGGAAAGAGGAATTGGTAAAGGGACATGAAAATCAACTACATTGTATATTAATAAAGTAAAAACAAACAAACAAAAGAACTCAAGCTCAAGCTTCTTGGGGGAGAGGTGAGAAGAAAGTTGTTTTTTAAAACTAAGCTCTTTAAACTTAAGTGGTGCCAGAAAATGTCACAAATGACTTACCAGCATAAAAATATACCTAATCTTTCCATATATAAGGTTTAATTTATGAAATAATCAAAATCAAATGTGTGAGCTGTTTTCAATCCTTATATTTTGCCCCTTTGTATCTCCAAATTTAATCAGCAACCAATATCTATTCATTTATGGTCAAGTCTAGGTAAAGATTTTAAGAGTTGACTTTTATTGTTTTTAGGAAGCATTTGTCTGCCCCATTATAACATTTCTTGTCAGAAACAGAATTTATGGTGGCGAAGTCCAACATCCTATCAGACAAAAGGCTACCTATATAGTTTCTGTAGAAACAAGCTTCTGGAACTATTTCAAAATGTAACCAAAAAGACAATGCATTGGTATAGAGATATACTTGGAGATATATTTCTACATTAATAAAATAAAGCATAATATGCTTTATAAATTAATGTCAAGCCTGAGTCAGACACAGAAGTGTGGAAAGTCTGAATTCTGTACACACATAATCAACAGTCTGTGGAAACTCTGGGAACCAAACCTAGCATAGTTAAAAGGTGACACATTCTTTAAGAAGCACTGATCCAGGAAATGAGTGGGTCACAAAGCACACTAGTAAAAGGTCCACAAACTTGTTTTATGAATGAAGATTATAAGGTGTGCTGGCTAACGGTGCAACTCCCTTATGAGCATGTTATAATTTCTCATTCATTCTTCAGTTTTTATCATGGTGATGGATAGATATGACAGAATTCTTACAGGAAAAAAATAATCAGGTCAGCCATAAGAATGTTGTTCCACACCATCTCCTAATTATTTTTAATCTGTTTCTTTCTATGTTTATCTGTATTCCAAGAGCCGATCTTCCCACCTACCCCTCCCCACCAAAAAAAGAAAAAGAAATGGTAGACAAGAAAACACAAACTAATCAATTTTATTCACACTATTCATGAAAAGCAATTACATTTTTACTTAAAATCATTAACACATAGAACAACAGAAATCTTAAAAGTAATATATCTGATTAGAAACATAATACAAGAAAAGATGTGAAAATTAAAAATAGCATACTTTAGTGATTACATTTATACTGTATTTTCTACTTGTTTATAGCAGCATCTGTAAGATTCTCCTATTTATTTGTTCATAGTTAACTAGCAGCGAAAATTTTTTAAATTACATAAATTCAGTAGATGTTTCCCTCCAATGTTTCATTCATACAGAATTTATCACATTAACCAAAAAGAACCAATTCTATTTCCTGAACAAAATGATGCAAAAAGATTTCATCAGTCACCACAAAAAAAAAAAAAAGAAAGAAAGAAAGAAAGGAGGGAGGAAGGAAGCTGGAAAAAATTTGCATGCAGTTACCAGAAAATAAATTCTCAACAACCTTGACCAATTATGGGTGGATTTTGTGGAGTCTTGTATGTGTGTGTGTGTGTGTATTAGTGAATAAATGCTGTGTTAACTTTATTTTCTGAATTTATTCTGCAGTTGAAAAATATGTGGAAGTTTCCAGGGGGCCTGTCAGAGCCCGGAGAAGATATCGGTGTGTATCTTACATATTTTTAAATAGCTTGAAACTGTTGAGGAAATTCATGTGTTTACTTTCTTGCCTTACAGCTAAGAATAAGGGTTTAAATTTTTCTAATTGGTTCAGACTAAGTCAGAAAATTTCAGAGATTACTTCAGGGCTGATATAAAGTTAGCAGCAAAATTTCTAACATTACAACTTATTCCATTAGTATAAATAATACCATTAGAAACATACCACCTATTCTCCTGTTTAGGACTGCTTGTAGATTAATTTGTATGAAAATCAGAAGCTTTGGATATATCTTGGTAAAGTTTAGCATTAAGGGTTATTTTGGATATGATAACATACCACCTATTCTCCTGTTTAGGACTGCTTGTAGATTAATTTGTATGAAAATCAGAAGATTTGGATATATCTTGGTAAAGTTTAGCATTAAGGGTTATTTTGGATATGATTAAAAATTGTTATTGGAATTAAACTATGAAAAAACACAAATTCTTGATCATTCCATCACAGAATGATGAATAGTAACTTTTAAATGAATGTTGAAATAAGTACAATCATGTCAATTATAGAGCAATGGTGATGTAATTCTTCTCTTCATGAAAATTTTACCTACCATTTATTTTGAATGTCAGGAAGCCAAAACACAGTAAAATGTCATATGAAAAGTCTCAAATGAGAAATAACCTCTAAAACAACCTCCTGAGCTCAATATTCAAGAAATATGAAATAAGCTAAGAATTCTTCACATCACTGAATTTTCCTGCCTATTCTTTAAACCATTGGATCAAATTCCATCTCCATCCAGATAAATCAATTGATAATTCATTTGATACCAGTGTTACTTCTCCATTACATTTTCCTCAATATGCATGTCCCCTGTTCTCTTTAGCTGACAGTTACATTAAGGCAGTTTCCTAAATTATCTTTAACTACTTTATTTAAAAATGTGTATGTACTTGAAACTTGATCTTTTAAAAATGTTACACAGATCAAAATCCCTCTTCACATTATAAAATTAATTTCTAACAATCCATGAATAAACTGATTGCCATAAGATAAGCAAATCTTGGTTTTAGGTACCTATAGACCTTTTGCTTAGATTCTGCTAGGTCTTCTGTTGACAAGAAAGGGTGGTAGTGGTGCAAGTACTGAAAGAGGCCATTTATTCTGCAACACCTAATTATCTAACAGTGTCCCTATGTGACATGTGAGAGCACGTGAAATAGTTAAGCTTGAGTTTTGCATCCTTACTCAGTCCATAATGGGCAAAAAGCAGTCTGCAGAAGGTTTGTGTAGCTTCCTCTCCTGAGTCTTGCCTTCTCAAATGAATTGATTTTTTTCATTTGAACTTTTATGGATCCTCTGAATTTCAGATACACTTCTATTTAAATATAAATGAAGAAACACATTTCCAAAACAAATATGTATAATTTTAGGTTTAAATAAGAAGGCACTTCAAAGCATTCATGGAAAAATGGAATTAGAAGGTAATATGAATTTTTCCATGAACTCTTCGAAGTACCCTCATATACTACAGAACCCTTCTTTAAGTCCAGATAATTAAAATTTCATTCCTTTTTAAAAAGTATTTTTATTTGTAGTTGTTACAACAACCCACCTATCCAGAGATCATATATATGCCTCAGTCGTGGAATTAAGAAAAAAAGCAGCAGTTGGCACTCACATTTTCTAGGCATAGTATAAATTAAAGCTTTGCCATAGAACTGATGAAACCCCGAAAGCAGCTAGAAATAATAACTGACAGTAGAGGTCTGAAAGGCTGTTTGTATGAGGGCATTTCTCTTTCATAACACAATACAAAGTAATGGATATTCTTAATCATGAAGCTAAATCATCCAAGAATTATTTAAATTATTTGCTTTATACCCTGTATTTAGGAAAGTATGAGTAATACTGAAGTATGTAATATACTTCAGGAATACTGCCGTCACAATTGGTCAAACGTTTATATCGGCTCTTAAATAGGAAACACTAGTTAACTGGGAAACACATTTGTTTGAAATCTTTCATTCTTTGATAATATTAGGTAAATGGAATATTATTATCCATAGTGTTTTTGAAAAATTACGAGTCATATACAAAATAGAATGCAATCAAGGGTATAAGTATAATAAAATACCCTAGGAGGTATTACTCTAAAGAATATCTATCTACAAAGTTAAAATGGACAAACTGCCTTACTAAAAAATCTCATTACCATGGACAGGAAGAGAATCTCCTGCATTAGTCTGATCAGAGATCATCAGTGCAGCAGGGTCAGAGGGAAACACCAGAAAAACCCATTCTGAAAATTTTTCCTATTATTTTATTTTATTTCAACCTAATCCTATTATTAAATATTATGAAATAGAAATAACAAATATAAACTCCATTTCATTATTGTCCTGTAACTAAACAAAACAATATTTAAACATATCTCTTAGTCAGCAAAAATAAAAAACCTCTTAGTTTTTCCTATGTTCTTCATACCTATAAAACAGTAAATGGTATTTGTTTAGCTTATAGAATATTAAAATAATAAAGGTACAACAGAATAAAGCACTTTATCTTGATAAAAAATTTAAATTCATGTTGAAATCCTTGGGGAAGAGATTTCCATCTTGAGGTGGAAGGGATCTCCCATACACTGGATATAAAAGCACTTTATTCGCCTATTCAATTTTCAGTCTAGTCAGTGATATGCTGATTCAAGTTAAACTGATCAAAACTAGCACTGATTCAAGTTAAACTGATCAAAACCAGCCAGCACTGATTTTCAATCAACTGCTGATAGAGCAGGGCAGATTCATGCACTAGCCATGTCTTGTGCTTCCATGACATTCAAACAGCCTAGACTCATAAGCCCAATGCTGAACTCTCGATTAGTGGTACCAAGAGCTAAAGAGGACATCCATGGTTATTTTTCAAAGCATTTAAGGAATAAAAATAAACACTTTTAAATTTTATGTAATGTCCCTTAACTGTTGTTTAAGACTAGTGCCACAATCTTTAATAATAAATTTAATAACAAACATATTTGGTATACCAGATTTAAACTTATTTTTCTTATTAAGGAAAGTTTCTCTTTTCTTAACCTAGATTCTTCTATTATGCTTTCAGTTTAAAAAGTAATTTCTAACCATGTTTTACCTCTGGGAAAAAATCTCATTTATAAGGAAAGTCAGCATGTAATTGAAAAATGGAAAATACATGCCTTATATTTTAGAACACTTTACTCTTCCTGTGTATCTTTCCAGAGCTGTTTCTTAGAGGAAGAAATAAGAGCATGTCCAGGGAACTGATTAGACATTCCAGTCAAAGCACACTGAATTGAGATATTCTTCTGTGACTTTCCTATTTTTCACCAGTAGGATTACTGAGAAGGCAAATATTACTTACTATTTGACAAATAAGAAACAATGGAGGCATTAAAGAGTATTTGAACAAAAATCTTTGTGGCAACTGTGAAGCTTCTCAGCAAAGTGGTCAAGGAAGGAAGCTTTTTAAAGAGCTTCTCATAAATACTTTAGAAGACAATGACAGAGCATCATAAAATTAGGAAAAGTCCATTTAGGGGGGTCCATCTGAATTTTTAGAAAAGACAGTCACAAAAATGTGTTAAAGGCAATAAAAATCTAGCCACAGAAATTGCATTTAATTGAAAAATCAACCTTATAAAATGTGAAAGACCTTGTTGTATTATAAAATGTTATATATTCCAAGTTTTTTAAAAAAACTTTTGATAAAACAACTACAGTATTTTGATGTTGAAAGGAATGAATCCAAGTTCTTTGGAATCTTACTTCAAGAAACAAAGGAAATGCCAACAATTACTATCGTGGGATTTCACTGACAGCATAACAAAATGGTTATAAAGGAATCTGCTCTATAACCTGAAGTTTTAACAGTCCCACCCAAGATCACCAGGAGAGATTAAAATCATTTCATAGTTCAGTATATCCTACAGCTCTACAGACTTTTGTAAGGAAGAACAGATCACTTCTTTTCAATGTTGATATATATATATATATATATATATATATATATTTAGACAGTTTTGATGGATGACCAGGAACAGGATAATAATGAAGAAACATATCAGAATATTAACTGCAGCTTTACTACATATGTTTTAACTTTTGCAGCCTGTATTTTTACTTTTTGGAAATAGAGCAGGAAGAGGTTAAAACAATTGACCCCAAAAATGTACAGGTGGATAAGCATCCAAATAGCAGCCAAAGAAATATTCAATATTTTTAAAACTTCTTAAATTGGGATTTGGATGTCCAGAAGGCAAAGACTTTGTATTGAAAACTTTACTTTCTTTAGGGTAAAGTTTTGTTTTTGATACTTTAGATAATGCTACTTTAACTGAAAATCGTTGAAGTTTCTAAAAATGTGATCCTTGTTGATTTGTACATCTCTCTTTTATGTAGGAGACACAGCAGTTCGAGAAGTTTTTGAAGAAACTGGTATAAAATCAGAATTCAGGTCCCTCCTTAGTATTCGGCAACAGCACACCAATCCTGGGGCTTTTGGAAAGTCAGATATGTATATCATCTGCCGCTTAAAGCCATATTCATTCACCATAAATCCTTGCCAGCATGAATGCTTAAGATGTGAGTGGATGGATCTCAATGACCTAGTTAAGACTGAAAATACAACTACTATAACCAGCAGAGTTGCTAGGCTGCTGCTATATGGGTACCGAGAAGGGTTTGACAAGATCGATCTGACCATGGAAGAACTTCCAGCAGTTTACACAGGACTGTTTTATAAACTCTATCACAAGGAACTGCCAGAGATTTACAAAACTGTGACAGGAATGGATTAAATTCACATTTATGTGTTTAAGTAAATTGTGCATGTAGATTAATGTATGCCATCTTATAGGAAGTAGTAAACATTTGGGATTGATTGAATATCTGACTCTAATTTTCTATGAAGAAAATCTGTAAATGTGCACATTTTAAAAGCCTTTTTTTAAATAAAGCAAATGTATGAAAAAAGATTGTTGCACTAGGGAAGCTTCACTGAATAATAGTAGATGCTATATAAAAGGGGGAGTCTATATATTTTCCGAGAATTTTTGTTGTTTTTCTTTATGAGGCAATGGTTAAATATTTTACTGTTAGCTAAAAAGTTATTTGACCAATTATCCAAACTGAGCTGTACACATTTATTTTCTTTTTCTCTCATTAACAAATTTCTAAAATATACTTCTTTCATATGAAATGAGATTAAACGCTGCCATTAAAATCAGCTCTTAGCAGACATTGGAAGAAAAAGTATAGCTTTCTGCCCAGGTCCTGTTTTGGATCCAAGTTTATACTGCCCAGTTCGTTTCAGTGCCACATACCAACTGGAGTATTTCCTTGACCGGTAGGTATTGTAGTTATTAGATTCCAATCGTTCAAAAAAGAAACACTCGTCTGTAACACATTTCTGAAAAATAAAGAAAGAATTACTTATTATTATACTTCTCATGTTAAATATTTATGATAATACAATGCCTATTCTGCTCAACAGGCAGCAGTTGTCTTGGGTTCAGCAGGACAATGAAACTAACAAGACTAAATAGGCCAAAATGTGACACAGACTAGCTCTGTAGAAGGATGCAGGCTAGAAACACAACGTATCAGCAGGACAGGACAGCATCAAACATGTCTCTTTGGTAAGTGGAGTCCAGGGACCATTCTCCAGCCCCTGCAACAGACAGCGTGGTAAACAGGTGTTAAGCAGCAAGACCACACAAATGATACTAGAACCACAATGGTTCAGACTTGGAACATCCCATGAACACAGCTTTCAGGGATCCCCACAAGGAGCGACACACCCAGTATCAAGAAGCACACTATACCTAGGCTTCTAAAGAAGAAGCCCAAACCTATGGCCTGCAGTAGGTATTTATGGTCCATCCACACTCCTTCCAGTCTCAAGATAGGTTACCAATCAGGGGTCATTATTATTTTTATGAGTATTCTAGTGAAGCTGTACTACAATATTCCCATAAAGAAGGAGGTTTGTTAATACTTTACTCAAAGAAACAGAATTAATTCCCTAAGTTATAACAAATTTTTTCTAGTGGCTAAAGTTGTTTCTAAGACATAAAGAGAATGGTTTATTGTATAGAAAATAGCTAATGGTATATATAATGCCAAAAAAATTATATTGAAACATTATATTACATGTAATTAGCAATCTCAAAACACTAATAGACAATGAAGAATAAGCAATGTAGACAGTGATTTTTGGCAGTCTCCTTGTGGAAAGGGAATAGACTCTGTCTTTCTATTTCAATTCAACTGTTTATCAGAAAAAAAAATTATTAATCTTTTTCTACTAAAAAAAAAAATAGCTGGCTTTCAAATAGTTGGACCTGGAAATGATATTCCAAGTAATGAAGTCTAATAGGCTGCAACATTATTAAGGTAAATGTTCAAAAATCAACTTCACAGGGTAGCACTGATGATACTAATTAATCTCAGTGGGGGGGGGGGAATCAACAAATTATTCACTTTAAAAGAAAAAAGAAAAATCTTTTACTTTCAATATTACAGTTATGCGTGTATATGTATCAATTGAATGATAAACTCATATAGAAAAGCATATAAATTTTTACACATTTGCATCTACACAGATAAATACAAGATGTATATATAGATATATTCATAAATATGAGGGTACTTCAGAAAGTTTGTGGGAAAATAGAATTAAAAGATAATAGAAATCTTTCCATGAACTTTTTGAAGTATTCTCATATATGGTTTTGTATTAATGAGTATACCAGATTCCAGCTTATTTCTATATACTTATATCTAGGAAACTTCAAGTTTGGGAAAACCCACATTAAAAAGACTTAAAACTTTTCCCAGATTATTTGGTTCCAGATAAAGTAAACAATGGCACAAAAACATAAATTAATAAGCAAAACAAGGCAAAGAGCTAGCATAATAACAAAAATGAAAAGTAAAGGACTGAGAAAGACCTAAAAGGAATAATGTGTTTCAGCCATCTAAAGTAAGTGTATGATGTTAGCTCCTGTAACCTGCTTCTAGAGTTAAGAATTTTACTGGATATTTATTTGGATTTAATATTTTGACCACTGTTCATAGAATTTTTAAAAATTGAAATACAAAATTAATTAATTTGTGCATTATGTAACACATTACTAATAAAGAAACTTCAATCTTTCTGATGCAATAAATCTCAGACAGTCATACAGAGAAGCCTTCATTGAACAAGGACCCATCTATAAGATACACAGACTGTCTTGTGTTGTTCATAAAGATTCAAATGTGATAAGAGTGAAAAACTTTAACCTGGAGTAATGTAGACATTCCACATCCAATACTTTCACTCTACCTTTGGCGAAATTTTTATAATTCTTGTGTGAACTGAAGTTAACCTGTGTTACTTTATTTTCAGTGCCACTGATAAAAAAAATCTTCCCCTTTCCCTATTCCAGGTTTAAGATCAGGTATAGAAATGGAGTGGAAGTAGAGAGTGAAAGGAAAAGGCATAGTAATCACAAAGATAACATAGAAGGACGTCATTGAACTTCACAGGCTGATTCCCAGAGGTAGACTTAAACAACATCACTCAGTCATATGTTCACTTTTTTTGGTATTCTGTCAGTTTCCAGAATGCTCCACCTTGCTAGCTGGCACTCCCTACAATTCTTGGCCTACTGGGATATTTACCATGCCAATAATGTTTGCCTTTTCAGCCAGTTCCTAATATTTCAGAGACAAAAAATAGTACCAGGGACTAAGCAGATACATCATGGAACCCACAAACTTTTATTTTTCCCCCCACATGTTACCTGTACCTTTGAAAAAACAGTGGAGGGAAGGAAAACTTATATCTGTGCTGAATGTTCAGCCATGTGAACAACTGTTTTGCACCTGACAACAAACTGCTTTTTTTTAAAAATGTGAAATAGGGCTAAAATTCAGTTCTCAAGAAAAGCAGACTTTTATAGTCCATTGTAAATACAGTTTTCAATTCTCTCCATTCTAAATTAATAAATCATCTTCAGTGACTTTGATCTCTTTTCCTATTAAAAATTGGTGCAACATAATTTTTATGAATCTTTATAATATTTTTAGAACTCTTCCGATGTTTGCGGTAAGTAAACATCAAAATGGTGTTTCAGAGTTAAGAGAAAGGGGCCTCTAGAGGAACAACATTACAGAGGAAGTGGATAAATGGCTTTTAAGGGCTTATAGCACTTGTACTTTGCTTTCAAGACCTTATTTTATATAGTCCTAA
>NW_007728085.1:40691-43125 GCF_000696425.1 Galeopterus variegatus | reverse complement strand
CTTGACTGCTTTTATGCACATCATTTCATTTAAAAATCACAACAATCTTTGAACGTTATTATTCTCATTAACGCATGAGGAATTTAAAGCCCAGTGATCTTATTAACTTACTTCAGATTATGGACACCCTTTGCCATAAAGGTTGCCATATCTACCTGATACCTTTTCATCAAAATAAGTTTTCCTTTATTTTATTGATTTTTTTTAAATTTAAGAATAATTGGGGGGTATAGAAAGCACAGAGTTCAAAGTATATTTGAACATTCAACATATTTTTTTTTCTTCTAGGCATCCAGGACACATAAGTGAACAGAACTGAACAAAGATTCCTGCCTGTACCACCCAATTCTAGCTGGGGAAGACACACAATAAGTATAACTGAATAAATTATATATTGTGTTAATATACGAGAAGTCCTATGGGGAAAAAAAGTAAAGCTGAGCAGGGCGTAAAGCTGGGAGTGTTGGGGTAGAGGTTAGGTTGCTATATTAAATAGCATGGTCACAGTAGGCTGCATTGAGAAAGTGAAATTTGAGCAAAAACTTGAAGGAGGTGAAGGAGTTAACCATCCAGATATCAGAGAAGAGCACTCCATGCAGGGTGACTAGCCAGTGCAAAGACACTAAAACAGGATCATACCTAAAGTGTTTGAGCGATAACAAGTAGGCCAGTGTAAATGAAGTAGAGGGCTTAAGGGGGAGAGTAGTAGAAAATGAGGTCAGAGAGATAATGGGATGGGAGAGTGGGGCAGATCCCAAAGGGATCCGTAGGCTCTTGTAAATATTTTTTCCACTACACTGAGAAAATGGAGAGCCACGGTAGGCTTTTGAGCAAAAAAGTGACATGATCTGACATTTTTTCTGGGAATATTGTGGCTACCCAGACTACAGGGGCCAAAAGGAGGTGCGAGAGACCAGTTAGAAGCTTGTTGAGTAAAACGGGTGAGAAAATGGAGGTCCAGATCATAGTGGTGGCAGCAGAGATGATAAGATCTGTCTGCTTCTGGATATACTTTGAAGATAGAGTCAACAGGGGTTTCTGACAAACTGGAGGTGCAGTATGAGAGAAATAGAGGAATCAAGGATGGCACTGAAGTTTATGTTTTGGAATGATGGACTTGCCATCAACTGAGATGGGGAAGGCTATGAGTGGAAACAGATTTTATAGGGAAAGATTTTTTTTTAGGAATTCAGTTTTGCACATGTTGAGTTTGAGGTCAATATTAGACATCTAAATGGAGATAATGAGTATTTACTGAGCACCTATGCAATAGATACATCATTTATCCTCCTCTCCCTCTTGCTAATGCAAATAACCACAGAATTGGAAGTTGAAAAGTACTAATTTATTTGGAATGTCAGGAAGTGTGTTATGTACAACAATTCCAATAAACCATTATTCTCATTTCTAAAAGGTATGGAACCTAAATAAGGAATGTGGATGTCAACATATGAGACTGATACAAATCTGGCACGTGTTAGTGATTCAAGGTTTACCCAGAGGCTGTCCGCATAAACCAGCTTAGCTCAGGGTCCTCTGAAGAAGGGCCCAATAACCATTTTTTAATATTGATGATGATGCTAATGATCTTATAGATGGTAGTAGAAGTTTGACCGTTGGTAGAGGGTATCTGAATAGGGAAGAATCTAATGTAGTATGAAAATGCACAATCAACACTTCAAATAGTTTGCTTTTTATTGAGAGATTTAATTTACTTTGATATTTCAAAAACAAAATAAAATGATGTGAGATATTTATACATATTGAAAAACTAATCCTAGGAGATGGTGGGAGCCAGGTTTCTCACTGTTGGGAGTGGAAGTTTACAGACAAGCAACGGGGAAGGCTAAAATATCCATGTGGTACTGATGGATTAGAGTTAGAGACACTGGTATGAACTAACTCATGTTAAGTTTAATATAAGTATGGATGGTTACGTATATAAATATTTACACATATGTGTGTATGTATATATATGTATAACTGTGTGTGTATATATATATATATATATATATGTATATATATACACCAAAATAAGTACATGCATATATTTCTTGCTTTGTCGGCTGAAAGGGCTTAGAAGCAAAGACACTTTAGTAGTAAGAAGCACACCCAGCATCCAGATCATGGTTTCTAATACCATTCTCTAATAAAAGGAACTAAGGTTCCTTGGAGAAATGGCTTATTCTAGCTAGAGAACGGAATATACAAGGTGAGCTTGGAGCATCTTGTAGGCCAAAAAGTAATGATGTGATCAAAATAAGCACACTGAAAGGGGTACGTCAAAAAGTACAGGAACCAACAGAAAAAGCTCCCAGTGGCCAAAGCTGGAACTATTTCAGAAACAAAAACATAGTATTGGGGCTGGCCCCCTGGCGCACTCAGGAGAGTGCGGCGCTGGGAGCACAGTGACGCTCCCGCCGCGGGTTCGGAT
>NW_007728085.1:38637-40018 GCF_000696425.1 Galeopterus variegatus | reverse complement strand
CACAAAAAAGACAAAAAAAAAAAAAAAAAAAGCATAGTATTGAGTTATAACCCAAAGTATAAAATAAATATCTATGAATATATAGTAATATAAATGAATAAATAAATAAATGGAGAATAAACAAATTTCACATGCAAAAAAATTCCAAATAATTTATGTAGATACAATCCCCTCAAGAAAGTGGAGCATAACCATAATCCCCCATCCCCTATGTGTGGACTGTGCATAGTGACTTCCTTCCAAAAAGTATAGAATGGAAGGATGGGGCGAGAGAAAGAGTAACTTTACAGTGGAGACAAATACTCCCTCAGCCAGATGAGCAAGGTTAATATCATTAGTGATAAATCATGAGGATAGCATGTACCCTTAACTGATGTCATAAAAATGGTACTTTACTCCTAACCCCTAACCATGAGAAAAACATCAGGCAAACCCAAATTGAACGATATTCTATAAAATACCTGACCAGAACTCCTCAAAAGGTCAAAATAATCAAAAATAAGGAAAGCGTAAGACATCATCAGTCAAGAGGAGAACTAAGGAGACATAATGGCTAAATATGGTATCCTGAATGGGATCCTGGAACACAGAATGACATTAGGTAAAACCTAAGCAAATATGAAGTATGGACTGTAGCTAATAATAGTGTATCAGTTCATTAGTTGTGACAAGTATATCATACTAATGTAGTACGTTAATAATAAGAGAAACTGGGTATGAAGTTGACAGAATCCCTCTGTACTATCTTTACAACTTTTCTGTAAACCTAAAACTATTCTTAAACTAAAACTTTCTTTAAAAAAAAAAGCAAAACTGACCCCAGGGCTTATAAGTATTACCACAAAAAGAATTTCTCAAGCAACTGGATATAGTAACTCTAACTCTAGCTATAATATGAAAATAAAAGCACCTCATTCATTTTTGTGCTCTACCATACACAAATACAGATTACTTACTTATATACACATATCATCTTATTTCACCAGACTGCAAATGCCATGTGGGTGAAAATTTTCATCTATTGTGTCTACTGCTGTATCAGTGCTTGGTCCATAGTAAGTGATCAATAAGTATTTGCTAAATTAATGAACAAATGAAAGTATTTTAGATAGCTTAAAATAAAAATACAATTAAATGACACTGTAAAATCTTATTTAAGAACTAGAGAACTAGGGCCAGGAAAAATCCAGACTAGCAATTGAAGTAGAACTAGAATAAGTTCTCCTCCCACTGCCCACATCCCTCCCCTCCTCAGCCCCTTTCCCCACTCTCACTCTCCTCTCCTTATGCACTGGCTTCCCAATTCTGGTCCATGGCTAAATTCTGTATTTGAACCTTATGGTCATTTCCCCATGCTTTGTTTTCTGGGTTTATTCTTTTA
>NW_007728085.1:4118-37706 GCF_000696425.1 Galeopterus variegatus | reverse complement strand
TTTTTTCACATTTCACTATTGTGGATTAACATAAGTTACATTCTAATACTTACTGAGATATTTTGTTCAGGGGATCATGATCTATATAGCACTATGTAAAAAACAATGTGCAACGTTCTAGTAGATGAAGACCAGTCAAAGATTTTTCATACCAGTGCTAACATTGAGGTTGTTTGGTCATTTAAACTTAAAACTACAATTAACCTCACATTATGCAATTTAAAAAAAAATCTACAATTTTGTGAACACTTAAGATATCATAAATCTCTAATGTTTGTTCTGGGCTTCTGTTGCTCATAGCAACAAGATTTATTCTGCTATGGAATGGAGTAAGAAGTCTGTTGTGTATTAAAAAACTACTCAACTTCAGCCTCCAAATATAGGCTTGGACAGTTAAATATAGTTATTCTCTGAATGCTCATATTTCCCAGCTTCGAAAGGAGAAAAAAGACCCTTAAGAAGTATTTTCAAACATCAAGAAATCTATAACCTGAATGCATTCTTACCATTAATATGTGATGGCACTGCGGGAAAAATGGGACACAAATTAGTCTTTTTTCATACTCTAACTGGTAATAATCAACCTACCATAACTCTTAGAAACCAGAGTATCCAGAGTACTTGGTATCCAGAGTACTCTTCTTTCTGAGAGGAAACTAGAATGTTTAAAAATCACTGCAGGAATCACACGCAGAGTAATGTGCAGAAGAATCCAGGGATGTGCCATAACTCAGCAGTCTGAAATGGAGCCAGGTAAAAGAGTAGTAGGAAGGATTATGCATTTGGCAAGTGCAAGTTCATAAATCCCAGTTTCTCCAGGTTATGAGGCACATATGTATCCCCAAATAATGGCTACTGATCAGAACACTGGACTAATGCCCTAAGTTGCTAATGTTGACAGTTCGATGTCTATGGATCTGACTCAGAGAGAAATATGGCATTTACTGAAGCACCAACACCACCTCTTTGGTTCTGAGGTGGGGGCACTTACTATTTTATCTGAAGCTTGACACAGCCCACCCAGAAGAATTTGAAAGAGATAGGATTGCTACTAAAAACGCATGGCAGCAAACCACAAATTGGATGGTAAGACTAGAGATTAACTTGAGAGTGTGGCAGGAATAGGTCCTATGATGGGAACTGGAATATAAAAAGATACAACAACTGGGTCTTGTTGAGGGGTTAGAAATCTTGATTCTCCTTTGATCTTAGAATAGGATTCTTAGCTAAATGCATGCATGGGGCTAAAGCCCTTGAGCAGAGGACCAAAGTCCACAGATAGCTTGGCAAAAGCCCATCTAATCAATTCTAATCACTGTTCAGGGATGGGATTGTGTACTCTGAATATTTTAGGTCGCTGGTCCCATTCTGGCTGGAAGGACTATTGACTATTTAACCTGCTGATTGTTGTTAAGATATGTTGAGAAAGCTGCTTGATTCTTGTTTAAATATGCTAAGGTAATTGCTGTAGGAAAATATGTGGAAAAGAAAATGTTTGCTGAGGGCAAGCTGTTTGTTGGTGGATCGATTTAGCTTTTCACAAATTGCATTCTGGAATGTCACATTGTTACTTTTACTGATGTTACTAGTTTCCGTTTTTTAAGCTATACTTAGCCATAATTAACTTCTGTAACACTGCCTTTATTTTTATGTCCTTATTTGATAATTGAATCAACTGATTTTTCTTGTGAAACTTCCTTGTCTTGACAATAAAAAGAAAAGCTAATTTTGAATCGAGGCTGTGGCCCCTGATGAGTTTTGCAGTCCCTCTAGGTATCATTCACGGTGCTTTGAGTAATTCTTTCCTTTTTTTCGTTTCCATTACACAGAGGGAAGTGTAACATCTTATGGTGCCATTCCTCAAAGGAAACTGATAAATCCTGACTTTTTGTTTATTTGTAACAGCTGTGGCTTTATCCCTACAGAGATTTTGTCATAAATTTCTAAACATTGCTGAATTAATTCTTACTGCATCAATTTGGTGGAAATCTATTGCATCAGGAAGAGTTAACACATCCAAGGAGATAAAAACACATTTAAGACTAAATAAATGCTAGACCTTAATCTTGTGAATGTTCCTGCTTAGCTAAGGAAGAAACTAGAAAACTATTTATTTTATAGCACTTTGTGCTTCATGGTACAAAATCAACAGTTTAGGAAGCTTAATGCCTATCTGCCAAGAGAAAAAGTCAGAATTCTCTGAATTCTAACTCATAGAAAATTCTGTAAACATTTCTCTCGTTCTTTAATTTGTTTCCTCTTTTATGTATCCTAGTAGTTTAAGAGATGCACTTTAGGTAGAGTAGCTTCTGTCTTCATCACTTTTGACAACTACAGGGCTTTTTATCACTATAGATATACCATACTAGTATTCCAGACTATGTTCTTGAGATGAACAGCCTCTCCAATGACTATCTTACAGGGCCATCATGATTATTAGGTTACTGAATCTTCTAATCATAAGTATAAGACCACACGATAAAAACTAATCTCAAGCACTGAGCCAGATTAAGACAGACGTAGAAAAGGCCATTGACTAGTGTTATCCACTGTTAGTTATAACAGAAGCAAATGTTGTACGCATCTCCTTTCTTTTCTCTACCACTCTCACTGTCAGTAGCCAAACCTACACTACTACTGCAGAAGCTACAGCGATCTGTCACTTCCTAAGGTGAGAAGGGTAGTGGTTGGGACCTCTCTTCTTCTCTCTACACTACAATATCAAGATCATCTAAAATTACATATTGATTCACCATCCTGGGAAATATTTAAAATACTACTTTGGTAGATTCCCAAGTATTACATCACCTCTTGACAACAGATTGGTAGAAAAAAGATAAGAATAGAGTGGAAGAAGTGAAAGTCCCAAGTAGTCCATCTTTTAGAACTATATTTTTTACCTAGAAAAACTTATCCATTCCCCTGATTTAACTTCCACCTATATGCTGATGATACTCACATCCATATATCGACAAAGAACTTGCCTCGAAGCTCCAGGTTTATAATTCCAACTACTTGGGGAACATCTTCACCTGAATTTCCCTTAGGCAACTGAAACTAAATAGGTCTAACTGTGAACTTATTACCTTTTCCCAAAATGTGCTCTTTTTCTCCTTCACCTTTCTGATCTACCTTCTCATACAAACCTGAAACCTGGAAGCCATCTAACTTTTCCCTTAACTTCAAACCTAAATGTAATCAATCACACATGCTAGCACTTTACTCAGTCTTCTATGTCCTATTGTTATTGCCAGATTCTCGTCATCACTTGCTTGGACTACTACAGAGGCTTTCTGACTGGTCTCTCTCCACCAGTCTTGGCCCCCTCAAATCCATTCTCTGCACTGTTGCCAGAGTGGCCTTTCTCAAATTCAACTAAACAGGTCTCTTCTTAAAACTCTTCATGGCTCTCCACTGCTTATAGTCAGCATGGTGTATAAGCCCCTTCACCAGGCAGTCTATTTACCTCTCCAATCTTATTTCCCTCCTACCTTGTATTTTCTTTGCACTTACACTCCAGCATTAGTGAATTCCTGTAATTCTAGAGACATACCAAGTAGCTTTCTGCATCCATGCCTTTGCATGTTCTATGTCCTAGAATTATCCATACCTTCATCTCTATTCCTTGTGCTCCCTGACTGCCTACTGAACTATTTCCTCTACATCATCTAAAATTCTACTTATAAGTCATCTCCCCCAATTCTAGGCAAGTTTAATCACTTCTTTTCCTTTATTACTTCCTATGTCATAATACTTCTAATCCTTTCCTATATTACTATGCATGTACGCAAAATAAAGAGGTAACTCATGAAAACCCTTACACAGTATTACAAGTACTTATTTACACTTCGCCCTCCCCTGGGTTGTGACTCATTAAAGACAGAGGTCATTTGATATTCAGTTTTATAAGTCCAATGCCTACCACAGCATGTGGCACACTGCACACTCTCAGTAAGTATTGGCTGTTCTTGAAAAGGATTCTACAATTTATTCAACTATCCTCCTCCCCACAAAATTGAGAGCCGCACTGCATCCGGACTTGCTATTTATACTGCAAAAATCAACATTAATTGGTAACATCAACATAACTGTTTCTTTTTCAGATAATCAATATGAAATTGGGATGAGTGAAAATATCCTTTTCTCTCTAAATCTGTTATGGCACCCTTTGAAAACCCAAAGGACTTCGTACAGAAAAAACATTTCAAAAAATATCTGTACAGTTCAAAACACCACGATTTTTTAGTATTATTAGATCCCTTCTGTGAGGAAAGTTATAGAGTTTAAACTGGCCACTCGTATTGGTATAATAGCTGTGGTATACACATACACTTTTACATACATGTCCCGTCTACTCCCCCAAGGAAACAGGAAGGTGATCTGTGTCTTTTAGACTTCTTTATTTTCTTACACCATTCCCTACGCATGGGGTATGCTCAACAGATGTACAATCCTGGTTCTGATAATAATGGCGAAGTTGACAGGGAGCCTGCACTAGCGGAAAGAATACTAGCCAGGATCTAGGATGCCTGACTAGCTGTGATAAAATGTAAAAAAGAAAAGCCCCCATTGTGACATATATAAATGAGAAGTAACATGAGGAGGAAGTAACAATTTTGAGAATCTATTATGTGTCATTGATTTTGGCACTTGATATATAGTGTCTAATTAAATCCTCACAAAAACCCAACTAGATAGGATCATTATTGTTTCTGTTTTACAGTTGAGGGAACTAACTCAGAATAATTTGCCCAAGAACACACAACTTATAAGTGGTAGAGTCAACATTTGTACCCAGGGTAAAAAACCATATTCTCAACTAGTATTCTATACTGCAAGTGTTTTGTATGTCAAATTCTAAAGAAGAAACTGAAAAACTGATAATCAAAATTTTACACATCCATCTCCACCAATGCACAGTATATGGAAAATTCTAAAGAAGAAACTGAAAAACTGATAATCAAAATTTTACACATCCATCTCCACCAATCTTTGAACAACTGCACAGTATATGGAAATTTTTTTTAAATATAGTTTAACAGCTTTGCAGAGTACAGTGAAGTGATTTAGAGCTCGTGCTTTGAATAAAGACTGTCCAAGTCCAATCTAGTTTCTACTTCATATGAGCTGTGTTTTCTTGGTTACTTTACTTACTCCCTCAGAACTTCAGTTTTTGGACCTGTGAAATAAAGAGAATATTTTATACAGTGAATATGGAGATTAAATGATGGTATACATGTAAAGCCCTTAATAAAGATTTACTAAATATCAGTGCTAGTAAATAAACAGCAATAAAAGCTAACAGGAAAAAAACTGCAAAAACAGAAAGCATTACTTACAGAAGCCAGCAATCTTCCATCTTCCTTCATAGCAAGGTAACGGTTCGCACATACTCCTTTGATAGACACAACCCCTCTCTCTTCTGCTTGAAGTTGTAGTTTGACTGTAATAGGGAAAAATTACCTTTGTAGCACCATAGAGAAAAGAGCCATCTCCACAACATCAATGCAATATAAAGACAAAAGATGCCCAAGCAACAATGAATCCCCTCCGGAGTATTGTCAAGGTTACAGGGGACAGGGAGCAGGGGGCAGATGTCAACTAAGCTACATTAGAGAGGATGAGATGCAGATCCCCTAGAGCATCAGTGCCTCATGACTTCCTTGTCATTCATGTCACAGTGAACAGAGATGGGGGACAGGGTGGAAAACTGTTTCCTTTGTTGGGCAATTAGCTTCCACTTGGCTCTGTTATTTACATTTTTTTCAGTGAATATATTATAAGAATACATAAATTTTGAGAGTATTTTAATGTAAACCATTTGTGAAAGTTTCCATACTACTGCCTAAGTTTAAACTCTTTAAAGTCATTTTTAACCAATTCTTCACAAATAAAATACAATCTAATTGTTCACTATTGTATTCGGGGCTGTATTCCCTTGACTTCTGCACATCTTATTTCTAGCTTCCTCTTCAATACAATACCAATGTATTTATCTTTCCTTATGGAGAAGTTTTGATGTATAGCTTTTTTTTTTTTTTTCAAATATCTATCTAACGTCCCTGGTGGTCTAGTGGTTAGGATTCGGCGCTCTCAAATATCTATCTACTAGGAAAAAAAATGCTTCGTTACTTTGTTTATACAATATGGTAAAAGATTTTCAGAACAGAAGATCCTGAGGGGGATGACCTATCAGTTACACTACATTATCAATATTAAGCAGATTGTAGGAAAACAAAAAATAGGTATTTGCTTATGATGATAATGCAATATGGACAAATAATTATCTAATTAATTGAAATAAAAATGAAGTTAAATATTTCTTTTTTGCTCTTCACAGGCAGCATTCACCTGCCTAGAACAACATCACCCAAAATGTATTTTGGCTAAAAGATGTTACATAGAAAATAGATTCTTGGGTCAAATAAATTTAGGAAATTCTTGGGTAAGCCAAGTTAACTCTTTATTGCCAAACTTCTCAGAACTTCGCTTATCATAACCTACACTGTAAATCACCATAAGGTGATCATGTATACAGTGTTTATCAAATTATTCAGTCCCAGAACAAATTTTATCATAGGTCATCCTATACTCTATGAATATATCTAGGATATTCTTGAGAGCAAAAGATAAAAGCAATGAAAATTCAAAATTTTAGAAATCAGCATAATATTATTTGGAAAACATTAGGGATTGGCTTTAAAATAATAAATAAATAAATGTTTTATAAGGTGGGCGGGATAAATAAAACAAGATTCACCTGTGTCAATAGTTATTGACAGCATGGGTATTCTGTTCTTACTACGTTAATGTTTGAGAATTTACATTTAAAAACAAAAAACAAAAGATCCTAGACTTTTGTTGGCCATTTAATATGTGAATCTCCTCTGTGTGCCAGTCACCCCTGGATTTCAGAGCACAGCATCAGTTAAGCCTTCAGTTACCCAGGCAAAATTCTTCTATGGAATCTTAGAAAATACAAACTAAAAGGAATGTAATCAAGACATGAAACCTAAAAAAGAAGGGCATAAAGTCTTTTTCACAACATTACTGGGAAATGTAGAAATTAAGCTTTATTTTTATCAACATAACCAAAATTATCTTAATGATTATGAGCAAATCATTGTATATAGCTCTAAAGTAAATTAGATAAGCCACATTAACTATGAATGCATTTGCATCTCTTTTTCACTCATAAGATTGTATAAATGCTCATGAGGCAAGGCTGCATAATCAATCACTGTACTTTCTTTCTGCTCCTTATCAATAAACTGTAGCCCGGCTCTAGCCCACCATTGTGTAAATGTGTATTACTGGTCATAAGACTGATTATGGGTATTAATGTGTGACCTGAGCAGTACCAGTGACTGGATATCCAAAGTAAATGTCTTTATTCACTAACTTGTTAACCTTTTTACCAGATTCCTCAGGTATTCCATATTATAAAGTTACCATTCATTATACCACTAAGCAAAAAACATTAATTGTACATGCTTGAAAAGTTTCTATTGGCATATAATTTTTAAAATATAAGCTTTAAAAATAATCAGAGCCTACTACAAGAAGTTGGATAAGTCACAAAATCATAGATTTTTTTAAAAACCCATCACAACTGAGATGCAAAGAAACCTAAATGAACTAAATTCCATAGGCAGACAATCCCTTCCCAAAAAAGAGATGCACAGCTGCTTTCACCTCTGAAAGGAGAAGAAATAAACTTTCTAAAAAGGGAACCAGCTGAACTTTGAACAAACTTTTAATTAGCTGCTGATGTGAGAAATTAGAATTCTGAGGATCCCTAAGCAAAGAGCAACTCCACACCACCTGCCAATTCTCTCCCACAGAGCTTTCACCTTGTGCACAATTACCACACACTAAGTGCTGAGGACAGAACAGATGGGCTGAGAGATCCTCCCAAAGTTCCTTGGGCCCTTGCTGAGTACAAAGCAGCAGTCCACTGAAGACTGGGAACAGTTCAAAGAGCTAAAAGAGATCCCTCTGAGAAGCACTGAGCCTTCACCAGATGCAAAGTCAGGGAGCAGCAAGATAGAGATCTTCCAAGACACACAAAGCCAGGGGTAGAGTTCAGAGCAAGGTTAACTCCCCACCAACCCAAACTTGGCAGCTAGGCTATAAAGCAAAACGCAATACTTAAAAAGTACTCTATTAACCCAAGAAGACAGGAAAGGAAAAACAAAAGGACAAGGGACAGATAGTATCATTACAGAACAAAAATATCAAGATGGCAACCATAAACAATAAACCATAACAATAATTACACTGAATGTAAATGCTCAACACTCCACTGAAAGGAAATTGTCAAAAAGATAAACAAAACCCAACTATATCGTTTACAAGAAAAGCACTTTAAATACAAAGATATAGGCAGGTTGTAAGTAAAAATGTGGAGGAAAAAAACAGAATGTACAGAAATCTGGTATGGCTATATTAATATCTGGCAATGTAGACTTCAAAGCAAGTAGTATAACCAGAGATAAACAGGGTCATTTCATGATGATAAGAGGGTCAGATCCCTCAGGAAGCCATAATAATCTTAAATGTGTAGTACCTAATAATAGAATTCTAAAATACCTGAAGCAATAACTGACAAAAGAGAAGAAATAAGCAAATCAATAAGAATATGGAAGATATGAATAGCATTATCAATCCAACCTGTTGGTTATAAATTTGTGAACAAAACACAAATATGACTAACAAGCTTCATACAGCCCCTCTCACTAAACGTTTACTAGTTTATCTTACTAATTTATTTTGCATATGATCCCAGAACCCAAAGCCCATACATTCTATTCTCCATTTGTGAACAAAACACAAATATGACTAACAAGCTTCATACAGCCCCTCTCACTAAACGTTTGTTTTACTAGTTTATCTTACTAATTTATTTTGCGTATGATCCCAGAACCCAAAGCCCATACATTCTATTCTCTTCACAACTCAACTGGCTAATTAAAATTTGGAGATAAGAACATTAGACACCCACATAGTTCCTTAAAATTGTTAGCAACTCCTCAGTTTGCAAACAAGGTTAAAATTGGGCATAACACGAAAGAAAGAAAAACACGAAGTGGGGGCAGGGAGCTTAGAAATCCATGAGTTCCTTTGTTACCACCCCATGAGGACATGGCTTTATAAGTCCATTCAATTTTTCTGTGTATCAATTCTTATATCCATAAAGTAGAAATTATTTTTATTATGAAATTTAAGACTGTGGATGATAAAATATTTAGAACCGTTTAATTTTTAAAAAGTGCAATATAATACGAGAGGTTTTCAAAAAGTTCATGGAAAAATTCGTGTTACGTTTTAATTCTATTTTTTCCATGAACTGTGTGAAGTACCCTAATATGTCTGAAATACCCGATCTCTTGCCATAATTATTTTACTTAAGTCATAACATTTAATTTATGCAATAAAAAAAATTTTGAAACAGCTGATTTATGCCAAAGACAGGGCTGTTACAAACTATTTTGATCTATAAATACCTACAAAAATCAATTTCTTCCAATATCTCCTCTACTGGATTTATTACATCATGTCCTAAAATAGACATGTTTGTGCTAGCTGAGCTACAGATAAGAGCAAGTTTAACACAATGTAGACATCAGATGATTCCTGAGTCTTCTAATAGCACACCTGCTTGTTTAAAAATAGCAATGGCTTTTACTCTTATAGTGGAATCAGATAAAGTCAGATTGATGGACAGGAAGAAGGAAAATGTAAGAACTGTTCAGCATCTTGTGGCATTCCAGAAGCTCCAGGTGCAATACAGGGAGGGTCAAAGCAGAACTGCACAGCCTCAAAGATAAGCATCAGAGATGGAATGAAAAGGAGAGTTCGCAATCCTAATACTCATCAGTAGATAGTCACAACAAATTGACAGGTGGAGAATACAACTTCCTTCACCTGTTCCACAGCTACTAGGGCTACAGACAGTATCTGACTAGCCTAGTGTCAGGAAAATACTCTGCCACTGAGGACACTTTTTGGCCTGCTTTGGAGAGGTAGTGTAATTCAGGCGGGGAAATTCCATCAACCTTTGGCAGGGGCATTTTCTGGCAAGAATAGTTGCAGTACTAACACCTCAGTAATCTGGATTTCAGGACCCCACACTGTCTCCTGGCACAGCAAAACAGGCAACACTGAGCACATGCATCTAAAAATACCTGGCTGTCACCTACAAGACATCAACCCTACATGTGTTAAATGGTCTTTTCTTCCCAGATGCCAACTGTCAGAGAAAAGTTTCTAAAATGTTTCACAAAATTATAGAAATGGAGAATAGATTTGTGCTTGCTAGAGGTGGGGCTGGGGGAGTGAGTATAGCTATAAAAGGGCAACCTGAGGAATGAAAATGTTCTGTATCTTGAATGTGTTAATATCAATATCCTAGCTGCGATATTGTTTTGCAAGATGTTACAATGGGGGGAAACTGAGTAAAGAGTATATAGAATCTGCGTTATTTCTTACAACTCCATATGAACTTCCAAATTTTAAAACTAAAAGTGGGATAGCATCACAAAAGAGTTGAAAACTTATGTCCACACAAAAATCTGCACATGAATGTTTATAGCAGCTTTATTCATAATTGCCCAAACTTGGAAGCAACCAAGATGTCCTTCAGTGGGTGGATGGATAAATAAACTGTGGTACATCCAAACAATTAAATATTGTTCAGCATTAAAAAGAAATGAGCTATCAAGCTATGAAAAGTGGACTCATTTTAAATGCATATAACTAAGTGATAGTAGCCAATCTAAAAAGGCTACATACTGTATGATTCCAACAATATGACATTATGGAAAAGGCAAAACTATAGAGATAGCAAAAAAGATCCACTAGTTGCCAGGGATTGGGGGCTAGGGTGAGAATATGTGGAACACAGATGTTTAGGACAGTGAAAATACTCTGTGTGATACTATAATGGTATATATAGGTCATTATATATTTGTGCAAACCCACAGAATGTACAACACCAAGAGTGAACCCTAATGTAAACTACGGACTTTAGGTGATAACAGTGTGTCAATGTAGGCTCATCATCTGTAACAAATGTACCACTCTGGTGGGGGGTCTTGGTAAATATGGGAAGCTATGCATGTGTGCAGACAAGGGGTACATGTGGAATCTTTGTACCTTCCTCTTAATTTTGCTGTGAACTTAAAAGTGCTCTAAAAAATAGTCTTATTAATTAGGTAACTTACAAGTGGGGTAGCAAACTCAAAGGCCTACAAGGACCATGCAGATAACATATAAAAGTGAAGCAGCTTCATGGTAAGACTAAGAGTAACAAGGAATAGTGGGGACGGTGACAAACGTACAACACAGACACCAAATTAATGGGGCAGCCACTACTCAGTGCCAGGAAAGGTTTTTAAATTCTGTAACACACACACACACACACACACACACACACAGAGTCTGTGATTGGAATTTAGCTTGTGGGTCTCCAGTTTGCAATCCCTGTGTCAAAGGCCATTAACCTGGCTGAAATCTTAAGCAGCTCAAAAAGAAAAAAAGTAACCAAAAATATAAACTGCCTCAAGAACTTTCGCAACCAATCCAACATACCCAAGAGATGGCGCACCTCCTGATTACATTCTTTTCTCGGCGAGTTTTTCTTCCTTTCTGAAATACTTCTTGGATGATTTGAGAGAGACTGAGGTCCTCTCAAAGTTAGGTAAGTGCCCCATGGAGATAATGCAACCCAGTTTGTTGGCCACGTACCTCCCCTAGGGGTGAATGCCAGTTAGCTGGGCTGTTTGTGTTCTTGGCACTTCTTTCTGGATTGAAGAGTTCACATTCATTTACAAAAATCACACAACTCAAGCAGCTCCAGAACAGAAAACAGAGCAGCATGTGTGTGCCCAGGGAAGGAGGAGCTTTGGGGGGAAAGGCAAGTAGGGGCACCGGGTGGGAAGGGAAGCTGCCCAGAGTGTTCCAGTTATTTAACTACTCTCTCCCACACAGTCATTCTATTTGACTGGTAAAATCATTAGGAAAACACCTTTCAAAGCAGGCTTAAGACAAGAGAGTTTTATTTGACTCTCATGAAAATAGCTCAGGCAGCACGTCTCTCAATCAATGACGAGCATTACTGCAGCCTCCACTTTGGAAAACCACACTTCCAGCCAAGAGCTCAAGGCCCATCTCCAAAACTTCTGAGGAGGCCCTCGCAAGGAAAATTCTTCCCCGCATCCCCTGCATGACATATGCTGGGCGGACTTAGTAGGAAGTTGGAAACAGCTCCTCTGCCTGAAAGTCTTCAGTAAGAAACAGGGCCCCTCTTCAGCTGTGCTGAGAATTTAAGGGAATAAAACAGGATCACGGTAAAAAGAACATCATGGCTCCACCCTCAAGAATGAAGCTGCCTTGAAGTGGAAGTTAATAGGTAGACTACTCCAGAGTTGGGTTCTTTAAAATAGCATATTTGAAACCTGTTAAAAGTCGGTGGGATGGGGGAGATTCTTCTCCAAATATATTTACCATTTCCTTATACGATCTCGATTGCTGAGGGTAAACACTTATCACCAGTCTCACAAAAATACTATGCCTTTGGAATGGAGCTGAACAGCCACCAAAATAATGTCAGTAAATTATTATGACATAATGTCAGTAACTGATTACACTTGTTGTACTTCCTTAGGTTAATGCTTTCTATGTTTACCACTGTAAAACATTATTTCCCCATGTGAACAGTAAGCTATTCCTTCAATGTCCTATTTTTAAGATCTTATCTGATCCAAAAGGCTTGTAGATCCAAAAAAGAAAAGACGTAATGGCTTCCTTTTCCCATGTTTCCAGCACACTTTATATGCCATTTACAAAAGAAGCAGGTGCTCTCATTGTGCAGTATAAGTAGCTATGCCTTCATTCATCCCAGCTACAGTCTCAGCATCTACAGCACTCATACTGATTGCTTGTAATGAAGATGATTCATGAAAATGCATTCTGCATCTTGCTCCATTTAATAATAAGAACATATCTTTTTATTTGACTGTTGATGTTACCCATTTTAGTTTATAAAAGGTATAAATTTAACTAAGTTTTATTTATATTCTTCATCTAACAAACATATGAAACACTCGTGTGCAAACTCAGCATTAGTACACACACTTTGGCACCATTCAACTTAGCAATGATAACTACAAAAACAGACCATGTGGGTATGTATGCATAAACCAACGAGGCAGTAGTAGTGCAGTGAACAAAAGAAAATACACAAATGGGACTATCTCAAACTAAAAAAGTTTCACACAGCAGAGGACACTGTTAACAAAGTGAAGAGACAACCTACAGAATGGGAGAAAGTGTTTGCCAACCACACATCAGACAGGGGCTAATATCCAGAATATATAAGGAACTTAAATAACTCAACAACAAAATAAAGCAACCAATTAAAAAATGAGCAAAGAACCCAAACAGACATTTCCCAAAAGAAGACATATACATGACCAACAGGCACAGGAAAAAATGGTCAACATCTCTAATCATCAGGGAAATGAAAACTAAAACCTCAATGAGGTATCATCTCACTCCAATTGGAACGGCTATTATCAACAAGACAACAAATAACAAATGCTGGCCAGTATGAGGAGAAAAAGGACCTCTCCTACATTACTGGTAGGAGTGTATATTGGTAAAGCCACTAAGGAAAACAGCATGGAGGTTCCTCAGAGAACTAAAAATAGATGTTCTCTACAACCCAGCTATCTCACTACTGGGTATATACCCAAAGGAAATGAAATCAATACATCAAAAAGACAACTGCACTCCCATGTTCATTACAGCACTATTCACAATAGCCAAGACATGGAATCAACCTAAATGCTCATCAATGGATGAATGGATAAAAAAGCTGTGGTATATATACGCAATGGAATACTACTTAGCTATTTAAAAAAATAATATCCTATCGTTTGCAGCAACATGGATGGAACTGGAAACCATCACATTAAGTGAAATAAACCAGGCACAAAAAGACAAATACCACATATTATCACTTAGATGTGGAATCTAAAAAGAAAAAAAAGTGGTTCTCATAGAAGTAGAGAGGAGAATAATGGTTACCAGAGGTGGGAGGGTTGGGGGTATAGAGGAAAAATGGTGGACCAATGTGAGAGGAGAATAATGGTTACCAGAGGTGGGAGGGTTGGGGGTATAGAGGAAAAATGGTGGACTAATGTATACAAAACTATGCTATCTACCCTAAGTGAATCATTGTGCAGTATATGCATGTATTGAAACAACACACAAATATGTACAAATAAATGTTAAAGAAGATTTTTAAACTTTAAGGTATTCCCTTAAAGGGGATCTAATTTCTAATCCTCTGAAACATTTTCATTCCCCTTTTTCCTCCTTCCTAGTTCTCAAAAATACAAATAGCAACAACAAAATCCCTTCCCTTTTACATCTTGTCTTCAGGGTTTTTACTCTGCCTCCCCACCACCCTTTTTCCTCCTTCCTAGTTCTCAAAAATACAAATAGCAACAACAAAATCCCTTCCCTTTCACATCTTGTCTTCAGGGTTTTTACTCTGCCTCCCCACCACCTTCTCTACTCCCCTCTATGTTCTAAGATATTTAAATGTAAATAAACTAAGACTCTCTTACTAAGGACACTCCCTCCTCACTCTGATTCTGGAGGGTGGGTGAAATACAATAGTGAAAAATAGATGTATAGTCAAAAATAAGTTATATAAATGAGGTAGAGTAAGATAAATGAGAGAGCCTCGGACAAACAGAAAGGTTAGGTTTAATGCAATCAGAACTGTAAACATGCTGTAGGTTCTTGAAAAGAAATGCATTATGCTGAAAGTGGTGTTTAAAGAATTAATAACTGAAAGGTTATTGCAGATATTCATGTGTAAGATAATGAGGATGTGGACTCTGATAGTGGCAGTGAGGGTGGAAAACAAAGGAAGAAATGTCAGGGTTTCATGAAATCTAGATTTTGGTAAAAAGTGAGAATTAGGAAAAAAACATGTTTAGGTTTTCAACTTGGAAATATAAAAACTGATATGGAATAATTCGGGGGGAAAGTTTATAAAATGAGGTTCTCCAGTTTATGATCCAGCACCAGTTCCATGTTATCAAAGACAACAATGAATTGTTTATCTGATTGGAAGTGAAGTTAGTTAGGTTCAAGCTGGTAGAGTGACATCCACATGAAGATGTTTGCAGACAGCAGGGATTTTGAAACTGAATTTGGTAGACTTATTTTGGTGGCACCAATGATTCACATCTCCTGATACTCATATCTTGTGTAGCCCCTCCCATACTGAATCTATTCTTGGCCATGTTGACTGAATTTAGCCAATGGGACATTAGCACAGTGGCTCACACATTGGAGCTTACTCTCTTTGAGATCCAGCCACTAGGTAAAGAAGCCCAAGCTAACCTCAAGGAGAGACTACATGGAGAAAGAGATCCTTTGGCTTCCAGTTATCTCTATCCCAGGGTGCCAGACATGTAAGTAAAGCAGTTTCAGCTATTCCTATCCCAGTCACCATTTAACTGCAGCCACATGAGAAACTCCAAACTATACTAGCAGAAGAAATATGCAGCTGCACCCCAGTCAACCCACAGAAACATGAAAATAATAAAGTAGTATTTTAGGCCATTACATTTTGAGATGTTTTTACACAGGAACAGATCACTGAAGCACTGGAGGACAGATGAGATAGAAGACTCTACAGGGGAGATTTAGAAAAAATAAAATAATAACAGCTACTTACTATTTGATGGTTCTATACTAAATATTCTGCCTGTGTCATACCAAAACAGTAGCTATTATTAGCTAGTATCCCTACTTGGTAGATGAGGAAACAGGTATTGAAAGAAATTAAGTAACTTACACAAAACTAGAGGTCACAGCACTAGTAAGGCACAGCCAGGACATAAACCCAGATCTACCTGTTGCCTGCACGGATGTGAAAGATGAAACTGAGAATGACCTCACCAGAGGAATAATAAAGAAAGAAAGGGGCTGAGGCTAAGGCTAGGGCCAGAAAGAACAGCCGCTTGATTACGCTTTTGCATTTTTCTCTAATTTTAAGAGCAGTTGTTCAACACATTCTAGTTAAAGAATCAGTCCTAGACCCTTTTGAGAAAGCCAGTTCCTGCTTGTCATTCTACCTCTGCACTTCAACTCCGATAACAACAGTATCTCCTGTTATTTTGGCTAACAGCCTTATATTTCTATCCACTTTAAGATCAAAAGGTTGTTAAACACTTTCTGACCATTTCCAATGACAGGCCTGACATAAAGTGCCCTCTTTTCTGGGCTTCTACTCTTGGCCATACCTATTTTTGATGACATCATCAGCCCTGCCCCAAAACTTACCCTTTGAACCTCCAGCAGAATTTGAGTCAAAAATCCTTAAAGCTTGGCCCTGAGGAATCATCTAGTCCAGAGTTTTCAGTTAAAGTTAAGGAAGCTGGGTCCCAGGTTGTTAAATTCCTTTGCCAACAAAGATCACTCTGTAACCTAGGATCAGAGATCAGCAGTCCTAATCCTCATTGCTGCGTACTGAACTACACTGCCTCTTTGAAGCATGTCACTCTATCATTTCCTCATTTGCCATTCATCAAGGAAGAGCTAGTTGAAATAACACTAAAATTATGCCTTGATCCAAGCAATTAGTTGTAAGGGGATGTTGAGGGAGGAGCAGGGAAATGGATAAAAATACCAGAAAGAGGTCTTCTCTTCCCAAAGACAGTCTTCCTACATTATGTCTTCTTATTCTTTATACTAAAAAGACATTAAGTTAATTGCTATAATTTATAAAAATTTGTAAATGTCATAAAAGCAAGTACACTAGTAAAGCAAACAGTTTCTGGCTCCAGGAATCAAACTTTCATCCCCCAAAAAGGAGCCTAAAATCACTTTTAATGTATTTCCTTCCCCCATGCTACAAAAACTACTTATTTTGTTTTCTTTTGCTCCTTTCTCCTTGTCGGATTTGGAATCACTCTGTAAAGACAGTGCCAAGAGCCCCATACAACTAATTACTCAGGAGTTTTGAATATGAATGTCTTTTTCAGCCTAAATCTTCTCTTGCTTGGTTCTTAGGATATTTTTTTCTCTTTCTTCCTTTCCATCTTCTACTTTCTACTTTCCCTACCCTGCCTGCTCGCCTGACTTAATTTATTCTTTCTGGTTCCTCCAAAATACATGAGGCTATTTAAGAGGAAAAAAAAGAATCAGCCACAAGTATCTATAAAGGCACCCACCATTGCTTCAGTGTTATTTCTGGAGGCATAGGAAAAATTTTAGGCACAGAGAGTATTCTGTTTGAGATGCCCTGAATTGAAATTTCTTATCTCAGGCAGAGAAGGAAGTCTGGCCCTCCCAAGTAAATTATTCCCAGACAAGAAACAAATGTATATCATTTTGCTGAACTCACACCTTTTATTGTATCTGTTTTTCCCAAGAATTTCTAAAGTATTCTATTTTCTATCTCTAAAGTAATGGTGACTTTCACATGAAGAAAAGATGAGTTAGAATCTAGGCATATTCTTCCAGCTGAGCAATACAAGGGCTCAAGCTCCTGAAGCACACTTTTTTTCAGATTTATGGAAAGAACTTTTAAGCCAAGAAGTAGCTTTATAAATCACCTGTTCCAACACCTATGTTTTTAGGAGAGAACAGGCTCCCTATCAACAGATGCTTTCCTCACCCTGCCCCAGACTTCTCCCCTTGAAACACTCAAACCATAAGAGCTGTTTATTGGTCACCATAGGCCACTGTCACCACTGGGAACCAAGCACACTGGGGTCCAGCCAATACTTCTGAACAGCCATTCTCAACAGAGTTCAGGCCTCTCCCTTCTTAGTACATGAAGGCTTTTTCTGGTTTCCTGCAATGGTTTGCACAACTACTACTACTTTCCACTATCATATTAAAGTCCTTCCTCCTTCCAGGTTCACGCTATCTGGGTATGACACCCTGTCTTCCTCCTTGTTGGTGCCATCCACTAACTGGTCTCTGTCACTCACTGAAAACTCTGAAATTTGGCTCACCCACATCTAATGTCACATCTTGAAAACCTTCAAAGTTCATGCAGAAGACCCACCTCAAAGACCCTTGCCTTATCAAATGCAGCAACTGTATCTACCACTCTCCTGGCCATGCCATCATTCCAGAGCCGATTCACCTTAAACTTCAACATGGTATCTCATTTCCCTCTGCTGGCTTTTCAGCCTCATTGACTCTACTAATCCTGATTCCATCATTTACTTACAAGTCCTTAGGCTCTTGGGCTTATCATTCTAAATTCTAAATTCTGTGAAGCATTGCTCAATCCTCCTGCCTTTTCTTTCTAGCACTTCTAATGCCAAGCCATAATTCTGGATTGATATAGCCGTCCGGCTTCTCCATTCCCTCATTTGCACTGCTGAACATACACAATGGAAATGACACATTCATCCATACGGGTGTTATTAGGAATGTGGGGTCTCCAGGCTCAAGTAGGCATATCCCTGGTCACTTTCCTCTCCCATATTCTAGAACAGCATATAGACTTACATTATTCTCCACAGGTTGCCCAGCCCACAGCAACACCTCGTTCTCAGAGATAGCATTCCCTCCTACTTCAAAGAAAAATCTGACTATCACAGGTATGAAGTCCTCAATGTTCCTATGTCTAAAAATATATCTACCCATACTGAGCTAGCCAAGCTACACTCAGCATCTAGTGGAACATTTATCTATTTTTTTACAGCAACTAAGCCACTAAAGAGTTTGTCATTTTGTATCATTTTGCTATAAAATTTTGTGGCATTTTGCTATTAAATTGGCACATGGAAATATCTGTGTATTTAGTGGGATTGTGGCATGGCCTACTTTGAAGTGGCTTCCAGGTAGGGAGACACCATGCCCCTGAAGACATAAAGATAAACTAAGAGACACAGTGAAAGAGATCAGTTGTCCAGGATGCAAGTGAGGGAGATTTGCAGTACGCTGAGGATTCCCCTGCTCTTGGCCTAACACCTAATCCCTCTCTCGCACATCCCCAGCTCTCTCCCAGCAGTACCAGTCATGCATTCTAAAAAATATCAGGCAACTGATATCCATCTTCCCTTACTTCTGTGTTATCTTGAACCTCTCATGAGGCTCAAACAACCCATAGCAGAAGTGCCTCTACTTATGCTGACATCCCTGTTCAAATCAAAGGCAATTTTCCTCCCCATGAAAGCAGGATGATGCTATGACAGAAGCAGCAGACATTTCCAATCACAGATCAGAATATGACTTTAAAAAAACTAACACCCATGCTACTCAGACTGCAGCCTCAGTTCCCCTCTGCTGCCCTGATCCTCAGACAGAAGGCATCTGAGGCCCAGTTCAGCTCTGCAATGAGGGACGAGCAGGGGAGCCTCTGTAGCATGATGGCTGCTGAGAGAGACCAGGGACAGCAGTAACTGTTTACTGCTATGACCACGGATCTCCAGAATACAGGCAACAGCTGTCTGAAACATCTCTACATGTATCGGTGATCTTACCGGGAATCCTTTTTTGTTTAATCTAATAATGTACTTTCTTCTAGAATAAGACCGTTATTCTTGTTTTCAGAAACCCTGAAGAAGCAAAACTAACCCACACACTTCAGGGGAAGGAAAAAAGAAACTAGAAGAAAGAAGCCAGACTCTATGTCCCTCTGACAAGTGTCAGCCATGGAAGGAGGAGCCTCCTAGGGCCTCAGTGGTGAGCTGGGGACCAAAGCAAAACTAAACTTCTCAGTACTGACAGGAGGCCAATCTAGTAGCTCTCTGTCAGGAACTCTTTGGCCCATGTCCTTGGGGCATCACAGTAAGATGGTTCTCTCAAAGCCAGAATTTATTCACTTGCCTCTTTGGACACTCAGGCCAGTCTAGGGTTTATGCCAACAAAGGCCTCGTAATGGTTAATTTGATATGTCAACTTGGCTGGGCTATGATGCTCAGATACTTGGTCAAACATTATTCTGGATGTTTCTGTAAGGGTGTTTTAGAATGAAATTTATATTTAAAACAGTGGAGTTTGAGTAAAGCAGATTGCCCTAATGTGAGCATATCAGTTGAAGGCCTGAATAAAACAAAAGAATGATCTCCAGCAAGAATTCTACCAGCAGATGGCATCTGGATTTTAACTGCAACTTCAGCTCTCCCTGGGTTTCCAGATTGTTGGCCCTCGACTTGGACTTGCCAGCCTCTACAATCATGTGAGCCAATTCCTTAAAATAAGTAAGATAGATAGATAGATAGATAGATAGATAGATAGATAGATAGATAGATAGATAGATAATCTCCTATTGGTTATGTTTCTCTGGAGAACCCTAATACAGGCCTCCTCATAATGGTGTTGCTTGGTCATCAGGTGATCATCATCTGTTCAGTCACATCCCCAGGCAGTGTCCTCCATATAGCAGGGCCATGCTCTGTGATGAGACTCCAAAACCAGGTTGACTTCCAGTGAGCACTGATGTTCACATACCAAAGTCAGTCTGCAGGACAGTTCAAGATGCACCCACAGTGCTCTTCTCCCACCCCACAGTCTACTCACTTCCATTAAGCTTAATCCGTCCTTCTGTGTTCTGATCCAGTCCCTTGCTGTCTTTCTCAAATCATTGTTCCATTGGTATAGGAGGAGTTTCCCAAAGAACATGGCTATGAATCTCTCATTTTAGAAAAGTAAATATATTATGCAGAACATATTTAGTTTTAGATGTTGGTGTGCTTTGACTTAGAATATACTGTGAATTAGAGATAATGTTTTGTTTTGAAGTACTACTTAAGTATCATTTCCTAAAGGAAGGTAAAGCAGCTGCACTGATAACGACACCAAGGCCCTGCTCCTGTGCGTGAGACTAAGAGGAAATAAGCCAAGGGACAGAGGAATGAGTGAGGAATGAGCTCCTTCTAAAAGGCAAGCACAGGCCTGGCCACTGCTCACCTACAGGAAGTGCTCCACAGTCCACTGGCGTGCTGTGTCCGTCACATGACTGATGCCCAGACTCCAGCCCACAACTGTGTTCTCCCAAGACAGGAACCTCTGCCTACTATCCTATCTCTCTTCTTCCCTTCACATTCATGTACCCCAAAGAACAGTATCCAATATCAGCCTCTACTCCCTCACTCACCATTCATTCTTCTCAGAAAATTTTACATAAATAACACATGATACATTCTTTTTAAAAATTTGTAAAACATTAAGAAGATTCCCCTTCATCTCTTCTCCCCTAATGCCATTCCCCCCTCCAAAATTATAAGCACTGTTAGCAGTTTGGTATGTATCCTTTTCAGATCTCAGTCTAGGTACTTACCACACAAGTGTATAGTTTATATGTGTGTGTGCATTTTCATAAGTGGGTAATATTTTCAGTATTATTCAACAACTTCCTTTTTTCACTTGACATAATGGGGACCCTTTCGTTCTAGCACATATACATCACTTACTATGTGCCAGATAATGGTCTAAGAGATTTACATTTCTCAGCTGGACTATTGCAATAATTTTCTAACTGCTCCAGCCTCACGCCCTCCAATCCATTACACATACTTGTCTGAGTGATCTCACAAAAGCCCAAACCTAATCTTAATTTCCCAGATTTAAACCCTTCATTGACTCCCTATTGCTTCTAGAATAAAGACCAATTGTTCATAAGGCTGACAAGGCCTGTCATAATCTAGTCCCTGCCTGGCTGGCTGGCCTTACTTCTTACCATAACCCTACACTCCAACCATTCCAAACTTCTTGCAGTTCCCAAAACACCAAGCCTGGCTCTGCCTCCTTGGCCTTCATGCCCTTACCCCCCACCCTGTCTGTCTGGCAAACACCTACTTGACTCCCAGCCCCCTGTTCAGTGGTCACTCCTGTTTGAATCCTTTTCTGACTTCCCCTAGTAGAATTTACTGCTCTCCTTGGTATGACCTCATCGTACCACAGGACACACCACAAGCAAAGCAGGCATAACACTTTATTGCTCTTAATGATTTACATCTCTTTCTTGTCCTGCCAGACACATCATAAGGGACAGGGGCCTTATCTTATTTGACTTTTTAATCCCTGGTAGGCAATGCTGTGTATGATAACATAGTAGACACTTTGTGGCTAAAATAACAAATCAATGAATATCAGACACATCATAAGGGACAGGGGCCTTATCTTATTTGACTTTTTAATCCCTGGTAGGCAATGTTGTGTATGATAACATAGTAGACACTTTGTGGCTAAAATAACAAATCAATGAATATCTGAAGGTACTTTAAAAAGTCTGTGGAAAATGGAATTAAAAGATAATACGAATCTTTCCACGAACTTTTTGAAGACGCCTCATATTATTTTTATTGAAGTATAACTTGTTTAGTCCCAAACAATATTTAAGATAAGTTACAAAGATATTGACAATATACCAAGACAAAAAACTTTAAAAATGGCTTTTAAATAAGACAAATAGAAATTAAGAGTTGAAAACTGGTGAAGCCAGGAGTGAGATTATTATACTTTTTAGAGGCAGGCCACATATTTGGCTTTTTAGTAGCCAACAGCAGCAACAAGTTTCCAGAGACCATAAGGTAAAAATAAACTGGCTGCTGAGGAGCAGTGTAACTAGTCCTGACATGGTTACCAAAGAGAAATTTCTCCCCAGGGACCTCAGAGTGGACACTTGCTAATGAAGTAAACATCAGCCTTAAACATTTCTTATAAGTAAAACACACAAGTTTCACAGAGATGTTTCTCACAAAATCACTCACCATAAGCTGAAGGCTCACACCGGCACAATTAGGTACATGCATTTTCACTGTGATGTGGTTCAAATTAGTTCTCTCACTAACGGATTAATTAGAAGTGTATCTAGTGATACTGTCCTTACAATATTTTGGACCATGGATAACTCTTTGAGAATCTGATAAAATGCTATGTACTCTCTCCTTAGGAAAACAACCGGACACCTAACATTTTATATCTATTTTCAAGGGATCATAGAAATCTGCAGCATTTCCATGGACCCCTAGGTTAAATTCCCAACCTGTAGGAAAGATACACTATATTTCCTTGAGGCAGACTTCCATAAGTTATTTCCCCCAGCAGGACTTTTAAAAAGGTTCTGCTCTCTGGCTGTCCTAGAGAACAGAACCGTGTGTTTTAACTGTCAGCCATGGTGGGCATTAAGGTCCCTCTAGTAAAATGGAGGCACTTAACTGGAACATTCACCCACTTCTGGAGGTGATACCCATGGGCAAGGCCAAGGTTCTTCAGAATTCTACAACATAAAACCTCTACAGTTCTGCATCATTAAGCATGGCCAAAAATAACTTAAATCTAGAAAATACTCAAAGTAGGTGTAACCAAACAAAGAAGTATAATCCCAGCTGTTTACTTTTTTAATCTCATTAACAAACTCAGAGAATACCTAACTTTGAGTAATACAACTTCCTGCAGTGCCTTCCAAAAAAATTAGTTGAGGGCCGGCCCGGTGGCGCACTCGATTGAGTGCAGCGCTTGGGAGTGTAGCAGCGCTCCCGCCGAGGGTTCAGATCCCATATAGAGACTGGTCCGCTCACTGGCTGAGCGCGGTGCCGGCGCGACACCGAGGGTTGCGATCCCGTTGCCGGTCGCGAAAAAAGACAAAAAAGGGAAAAAAAAAAATTAGTTGAGATGCAAAACATATACGTAAATAACTAAATGAATTGTCCTACTATATGGGATATTAGCTACTTTGCTGTTAAAAGTTGCGTGGAGGATCTAGCAAAAATATAACTGATTCAGAATAATAACCTAAGGCATGACTTTTTGGTGGTAACTAGATAACAGGATCAGCTGTCTATTATGAATAGTTTTAGATCATAATAGTATATCCGTGTTACCAATTTTCTTTATCTTTAATTTTTTATCTTTTAGAAGGAAAGCATACTTCTAGTCTATTAAAGTGATATTAAATCATTAATACATTTTTAAATGAGATCAGCTCAGAGACAATTCCTGTCCAGTAAAAGCCATAGACAATATTATATAGTTTCTGATACAAGATGTCAAAAAATTAGTATTAAATTTAATAGTAGGGTATAGCAGAAATACATTGACTAAGAAGTATCACTCCTCATGAAAAATAATGGCCTAAGCCAGGTGTCAGCAAACTCTCTGTAAAGGGCCAGACGGTAAATATTTTAGGCTTTGAGGGATATCCGCCTTATACTGTGAAAGCAGCCACAGACAATAACTAAACAAATGAGTGTGGCTATGTTCCAATAAAACTTTATTTACAAAACAGGCTATGGACAGGACTTGGTCCTTAGGTCCTGGCCTAAGAAGCCCAAACATGAAAAACTCTAGACCCTCTCCTGAAGGAAATGTACTTCTTTTAAAGAACGTTGCTATGAGAAATTCAATCAAATATTTCATTGAAATCAACATATTAAAACCTATGTATGTTACTACTCTTCCATTGCCATGCCCTGTTTACTACTTATTCTGTTATTTTCTTTTCTCAGTAGTCTCAAGCCTCTTGAAACCTTTTTCAGAGACCCATATCAAGCTTACTACCTATCTATAGTTTCCAGAAAAAAAAAACCTTTATCCCACTTTTTGATATCCACAACCACCACCTACCTGCTGGTAACTTTCCTATTTTCTGATTTTTATAGACTTTCAATAGTGCCCATATCTATAAGCTCTGGGGGAAATGTGTGTACCAGGGGATTTGACTCTTTCAAACCCATAATATTTTTCTGTAATTGAATAATTACTCTGTAATAATTGAGTAATTTAATAATTACAGAACAAAGAACAATGTCCAACTGATTAGAGAGAGTTATGGGTTGAATTTTGTCCCCCCAAAAAATCTTATGTTGAAGCTCTAACCCCAGTACCTTAGCATGTCACCGTATTTGAAGACAGGGCCTCTACAGAGGTGATTAAGTTAAAATAAGGTCTTTGGAATGGGCTCTAACCCAATCTGACTGTTGTCCTTAAAAGAAGAGGACATTTGGACATACAAAGAGACACCAGGAGCAAGAGCACAGTAAGAAGAGGCAGCAAAAGGCAGCCACCTGCAAGCCAAGGAGAGAGGCCTCAAAAGAAACTAAACCTGCCAACACCTTGATCTTGGACTTCCAGCCTCCAGAACTGTGAGAAATAAATTTCTGTTGTTTAAGCCACCCAGTCTGTTGTATTTTGTTATGGCTGCCTTAGCAAACTCATAAAGATGAGTTCAGTTAGAAGGCAGATGTAATAGTCAGTGTCAGAACTAGAGCAGCTGTGGCAAGACTGCACAGACCAGCATGTGTGTGAAAGGCACAGAGGAAGTGAAATGGACAGGGCTTGAGAAGGGAAGTGAGGACTGGGGAAAACAGCAGAGTGGAAATTTATTCCAAGAGATGGGCCTGGTTGACAAGGAAGATGGTGATATCATTTAAAAATATACCAGAGGAAGTGAAATGGACAGGGCTTGAGAAGGGAAGTGAGGACTGGGGAAAACAGCAGAGTAGAAATTTATTCCAAGAGATGGGCCTGGTTGACAAGGAAGATGGTGATATCATTTAAAAATGTAGGGGAGTCAAAAAATGGGGCAAGTGATTTCAAGGAAAGTGGAGTTTAATTTTAGATACATGTCTGGATATGTCTGGCTACGTCCTTTCTTGATATCTCTTTATCTATCTTGGTCTCTATTTCCTCACATAGTAGGCACTCAGAAAATTATGTATTGATTGACAATCTCACTCAATGAAAAAGATTAAAATAAAATAGATCCAGATACATCTGCTTTGTGTGTGTGTGTGTGTGTGTGTTTGGTTGTTTTTTAATCTTACATGTCCTTAAATAGTGAGCCTGTCTCAAATTTCCTTAAAAGGGCCTAACTATACTTTTAAAACATCCTTTTAATTATTCTCTTAGCATTTTCTGCATGCTGTAGGTTACTCCGGGTTTTAACCTTCCAGACCCTGACTTCAGCATACATTCCATTCTCACATAGTATCTATCCTTAATTATGTCCTACTCTTTCT
Organism: Galeopterus variegatus; assembly: GCF_000696425.1. NCBI lineage: Eukaryota > Metazoa > Chordata > Mammalia > Dermoptera > Cynocephalidae > Galeopterus > Galeopterus variegatus. The sequence continues at coordinate 11,697 of NW_007728085.1, read as the reverse complement.
ATTTTTGTATATGCCATTTAAAATCTTTAAGTTCCTCAGAAAGCCACCCCTAAATATTGAAGATTTGCTTTATACTAAATCATGACAAAAATATTTCCTAAACAAAGCAGAGTTCAATAGACAAAGGGGTGAAGAATATATAGCAGAGATTCAACTTTCCTGGATGTGGCAAAGCCTCTCGAAAGAGTTTAAATTATTTTTTAAGAAACTATTTCTGTTTAAATTTCTGCTACCTTGTCTATGTGAAATTCTTGCCATGAACCTGTATTCGAAACACTAAGAATCTAGAATGCACAATTACTTATTGTCATGGACAAAGAAGTCATGTTTTGAAAAGCCAATAGGAAAAAACTGTTTTCTTATCTGTAAAATGAGGATAATAATACTTACTTCATAAGTTTGTATTCAATATTAAACAGATATTATTTGTAAAGCTGGAATAAAACATGATCTCAAGAATTTCATTCATTCAATAAATACCCTGTAAATATCAAGGTCCTAGAAATATAGTGGTGAAGACCAAATAACTCACCCTTCCTCTACCACAAGGCAGAGGAACCGTGCCTAGTCACTGTGGCAATCTCCTTAGTTGTCTGGACAGGGCTGGATAGATCCTATAATACTGGTAAAACCAAAAAAAATCTAGGCAAGAAAAGTCACATAATTAATACAAAAAGTAAAAATATATAAAGAAGACATGTAGCAGGTGTTAGATTAAAAGATACACACACACACATACATACATACATATATATATATATATGGCAGTAGGAAGGTTAATTCCATTTCTAATTCAAAACAAAGTTTGTTCATCAAGTGATGTTTCAAAAAGTGACTTTTAAAATGGAGGAATTACTTGACCCTTTGACTCTCTTCCATTTCCTATTTATGTAATGACCACCTATAAACCTATGATGAATTGTTTTTTATTTGAAAATGATTCAGCTGAGAAAGGAGTAGAATGAGACTGGTCATTGAGCAGTTTCTCCCACCCACCTTTGCAGACATCACATCACAAAGACCATGACTCATTTTGACATACAATTCCTATCCTTTTAAGAGTTTTACAGATTGTTGTGGTGAATACTGGCTCATAAATGTGAGGGAATATTAAGATGAAACTATCTGTGCCATTTCATCACAGCCAAAAAGGATACTAACAATAGACAGTAAGAACCAGACTGTTCTCAATCCTAATTTTTAAAATGATTCACTGGTTTTAGACTTGAATGTGTGAGAGAGAGACTGGTCTAAGGATTAAGGTATCTGAATCAAGTATGAATTCCCAGATCTGCATTCTTTAATTAGAAGACTATAACCAGTTCTGGAACTGAGTATCAATACTGGCTAGAAATACTGATATGTTACTCAATAGCTGAAAAGAAAACCCTTCACAATAAAAAGTGATTATAATAAATGACCATGTTTTACCTTTATTGCTTACCTTGAATAATGTGAAAGATGTTTGCAGAAAAGAACTACAGTGCTGCTGCATTCAACTTACCTAGTTTACATGCCTTATACTACAGTGTTTAAGTTTATTTACTTGAAGTTTTAGTTTATTCGACAAATATAGAATTGAACCTTTTCATGGGCCTTAGATTAATCATTCATTCAGCAATGGAGCCAAGGGACACCTGGGATGAGTAAATTCCGCCTCAGACACTCAGAACAGAAAAGAGAATAAAGAACTGCTGGGTAATGTTGTCTGAATTTTTTAAAAATAAAAACTCCTTACCAGCTAGGAATTTCCAGTAAAACTGGGAGACAAAAGATTACAATACAGCAAGCTATTACACAGCATTTCTAGATAGCATGCAGGAAAGGAAAGATGTGTACAGGATGATGTGTGAAAGAAACGGGGCCTGCAGCATGATTAAGACTGGGATAAGGTAAGAGGACAGAGAGGACATTCCATCTCAAGGAAACAGCTTGGTCAAAAGGTTGAGAAGAGAAGGAAGATGTGAAAGGAAGGTCAGAAAGGAAGTTAAAAGACCTGCTAATTTATTGGGTACATGTTTAACTTAATAAACATCTTTTGAGTGGCCACCGTGCATGCAGACAGATACAGAAAATTTGACCCAGTCCTCCCCTAAAAAGAGCTCATAGTCTCAGTACAGGGGACACGTAAACAATTGACTATGAAAAAAAGCATTAAGTTCTGTAGCAGACTGTGTACCAAGTACTATGGGGAAACAGTGATAGAAACCATTACTTCACCTTGGTACAGTAGGGGAAAGTTACACAGAGAACACTGTTGAGCTAGCTTTTAAAACTTTTTAGAGAAAGGTGAGAATGGGAGGAGGGTGTGACAGATGAATTGATAAAAAAGAAGTACTTTCCAAAAACAAGGATGACAGAAGGAAAGGCCAATTATTACAATAATGATGGTTCTGCCACATCAGAGAGTGATGTGACACAGAGTACCAGCAGCATCAGGGGAGTACGGATGGTAAATAGTGGGAAACAAGATTAAGCAAATAGATCATATTTGAGAAGGAAAGCCAGGTAGGTCTCGTTAATGTTTAAGGTCGTATGAAAATAAAGGACAGGAGAAATCAAGAAACAGGGCAAAAAAAATCACTGAGGCTGGGAAACATTTCACACAAACTCTCTCTCTCTCTCTCCCCCCCCCCTCACGCTCTCTCTCTCTCTCTCACACACACACACACACACACACACACACACACGCACGGTGGGCAGGTGGGAGAGAGGAAAAAAGAAGAGAAAGGCATCAATGATAGCTCCAAGGTGTCTAGCTTTGGAGACTAGAAGAATAATTTCAGTACAAGTAGAAATTCAGTAGGAAGGGGTGCTAATTTGAGAAAATTATGTTAAGTTCTGTTGCACACAGGTTAAGTTGAAGCTGTGGTGGTATATCTGTCCTACAAGCAGTGAGAAACAGAGATGGGGAATCAGGACAGCGAAAGAGACTATAAACAATCTGCTGAGGGAATATGAGCACACAGAAAGAAAGGTAGAGTGCCAAAACAGAGCCTTGGGGAATACAAAAGCAAAAGGCTAGAAGAAGGACAGAATGGAAGAAAAGACAGTTGGATGGGTGAGAAGAGACCAGGTTGATGTCGTTTTATAGAAGCCAAGGAATTCTGAGGAGACAGAGGGAGACAGTAGTGCCACGTGTCAGAGTAGGATAACAAATTGGAAATGGCCACATGATTAAACTGGAAGACTGCTGGTGCTCTCATAGAAAATGATTTAAAGAGAATATTTGGGTGCAGAATCCAGAATTAAAAAGAGTTTTGAAAAAAGGAGATGAAGTAGAAGAAAGTACAGGATTCCAGGATATCATCCAGAAAAGAAAATAAGAATGAACTAACAATACACAGCATACTCGAGGAAATTTTACATCACATAGTACACGATAAAAATCTTAAATGCTTTTAAAGAAATCAGAATTCCCTAATAAAAGTTCTAACCTATTTTTCCTGAAAAATTATTCACCTGAAAAATTATAGCTTATTGTAAGAAAAGCTAATAGCCAGCCTCCAAGATTCCCAAATGCTGTCCAAACATAACTTTGTTATATATAGTTACCTTCATTAAAAAATTGACCAAGTGTCTAAACATACATATCACTACACCAAGAGAACTATCAACCTCGACCAAGCTTCATACAGCACATGGCCCATGAGTACTAATTCCACGGGAAGGTCCACAGAGAATGTTCTCACCATTGGTTGACATTTAGCGAGCACTCCTTAAGTAAAAGGTACTGAGCCTATTCTGATATTTGTTTATATGGAGAAGACACAGTTTCCTACCTTAAGGTGTCAGCATGTTCCCTAAATGAACAGAATCTAGCCAGATCATTACTACTCTGTACAAATTTCCTTTAAAAAAAATCTTTCTAATTTCAGTTATCATTTAATTACAAATATAAATTAATGTCAAGCTTAATTATAAATTAAACCAGCATTATTCTGTTCAATAGTTCAATTATACCTGAACATAACACTTAATATTCACATACCGTTTCTTCATATTTTTATCTTCAAAATACTTTGAAAATTTGTGAACCTTTCATTTCAGAATTCTATTAGATAAATTAATTTAGAGGTTAGGTTAATTTGGGGAAGTCAACAGCCCTTTGAAAATACAAATACACACACACACACACACACACACACACACACCCATTACAGATTTCTGTAAATGAATGAGTAAGCATTAAGGATACACTGGTCAAGTCAAAAGTCACCTTGTGCAGGAAGAGTGACAGAGGACAGCTGGGATGAGACAGAGACATAGGACCCAGAGTATGTCTTCTATGACTGAAAGGAAGAGAGTAATGAGTCTGGGGGAGGGCAAGAATAGAAGACAAGGGAAGGGGCCAGGCTATTAAAGCTAATTCAGGATGATAAAAGAGGAAATAGGCAAGTGAACTCAGGCAATGGGTTACTTTTCTCAACTTCAATATCCTCTTCTATAAAATAAAACCAGTGAATTAGAAGGTCTGAAGCCTCCCTTTGAACTTCACAAATCCATGTTTTTATGACTGTAGTTGCATGGAAAATGTACAGTGGCAAAGAGCATGGGGGTCAGGCCACCCTGGCCCCCAGCCCTGCTCCAGATGGGATGGGCAGGTCCTTCAGCCTTTCCAAGTCTCAGCGTCCTCTGGAGCCTGGAAGCACAGAAGTGTGGCGAACAGGCAGTCACCTCCTGGAAGGAGCCCAAGGGTAGATCCGGCACTTCTACCTACCTTCATTTTTTCCTAAGTAAGAGCATCTGGAGTTAATTTAATGCTACATAAGCAGCATACATTTCACTTACTATACTCCACCATATGTGGTATGTGCTGCTTGGGATAAAATGTTCTTTCTTCTCAATGTTTTTACATGGTTCACTACTTTAGAGTATATACTTAATGTTATACATTCCCATGGACTTTGGAAGAAGCGCACCAAAATATCGAGCATGCCAAATGGAAGGGGGATGTGCAGCGCACATGCTGGAGAAGCAGAGGCTCTGTAACCACTTTTACCATTTTGCCTTTACCAAGACTCTCATGTCAAAGGAAGATTATTCAGAACTACGAGACAAGTGCCAGAAAACAGGCCCTTTCTAGTGACAACAACTCAAGAGAATACCCAGGTATGAGGGAAAGCTGACCTTCAGCAACACTGACAAGTTGGAAACGTTTGTTTGCAGTCACCTTCTCTTACCTCCCCTTTCAGAAAGTCCTTCTGGTCAGCTTTTGGGGAAGAAACCACACCCATGATTCATTTCACACTAAAAGTTAAATTCTGACAATGGATGAATGCAGCCTTTCAGAGTTATTTGCATTATAGAAGACAGCAGAAAGTGTCATGCCATGGGAATAAATCTCCAATGGGACAAAGAGTTTAAGGACAAAATAGGTCAATTAGTCAAAAGTTTAGGACTAAGACCACGGGTTTTTCAACTTTTCAAACAGTTCTAGATATCTCAGCCATAATTCAGCGGGAAATTGTGGCTACCGTTAACTCTGTTCTCATTTCTTCATGTTTGTTGGTCAGTTTGTTTGGGGGAAGAGGGTGTGTGGTTGAGAGGATATTGTTATGTCATGTCCACACTCATTTTTTTCTTACAACTTTCCCATCGGTCTCCTCCTGGTTTGGTCAACCATCTGTATACCTACCTTCCACCTGGGAAAAAAAATACACTGTATTTAAACTTATGTCCAGGTTGGGCTACACAGAAGTGGTCTAGTCATTTTTAGGTTTGTATTCTTGTAGGTCTGTTGCCTGGTAAAAGGTGGCCTTTAAAAAAAAAATAGTTTCCATAAACCTGAATGAGTTAGTCTACTCTTCACTTTTAACATCTTGTCTTTAGCTAGTTATAAAGTTCTCAAGCTTAGCACTAAGGCATTTGGAGTGAGAAAATTTTGTGTTGGGGGGGACTATCTTGTGCATCATAGTATGTTTAGCAGTGTTCCTGGCCTCTACTCACTACATCCCAGTAGCACCCTTTCATGTTATGACAACAAAATTGTCTAGAGGCATTACCAAATGTCCTCAGGGGAGGCAAAAAAAAAAATGAGCGTGGACATGACATAACAATATCCTCTCAACCACACACCCTCCTCCTCCAAACAAACTGACCAGCAAACACAGAGAAATGAAAACAGAGTCAACAGTAGCCACAATTTCCTGCTGAATTATGGCTCAGATATCTAGAACCGATTAACACAAGATTAAAAAAATAAAAATCCAACCCACAGTTGCNAAGCTAATAGCCAGCCTCCAAGATTCCCAAATGCTGTCCAAACATAACTTTGTTATATATAATTACCTTCATTAAAAAATTGACCAAGTGTCTAAACATATATATCACTACACCAAGAGAACTATCAACCTCGACCAAGCTTCATACAGCACATGGCCCATGAGTACTAATTCCACGGGAAGGTCCACAGAGAATGTTCTCACCATTGGTTGACATTTAGCGAGCACTCCTTAAGTAAAAGGTACTGAGCCTATTCTGATATTTGTTTATATGGAGAAGACACAGTTTCCTACCTTAAGGTGTCAGCATGTTCCCTAAATGAACAGAATCTAGCCAGATCATTACTACTCTGTACAAATTTCCTTAAAAAAAAAATCTCTTTCTAATTTCAGTTATCATTTAATTACAAATATAAATTAATGTAAAGCTTAATTATAAATTAAACCAGCATTATTCCGTTCAATAGTTCAATTATACCTGAACATAACACTTAATATTCACATACCGTTTCTTCATATTTTTATCTTCAAAATACTTTGAAAATTTGTGAACCTTTCATTTCAGAATTCTATTAGATAAATTAATTTAGAGGTTAGGTTAATTTGGGGAAGTCAACAGCCCTTTGAAAATACAAATACACACACACACACACACACACACACACACACCCATTACAGATTTCTGTAAATGAATGAGTAAGCATTAAGGATACACTGGTCAAGTCAAAAGTCACCTTGTGCAGGAAGAGTGACAGAGGACAGCTGGGATGAGACAGAGACATAAGCTAAACACTGAATATTGGCTGTCTGTTGCCTCCAGGCACTCCAAATTTCTTCAAACTAAAAATATCCCCACAGGAGTTGTGAATGGGACTAGTATGGCTTCTAAGAACCACAGTCTATGGCTCAATGGGTGAGGTCCCCTGGGAAGTTGCCACTTGTCTTTTTGTCCTTTCCTAAGTTCTTGTAACCATAAATAATCCAGCTTAGATGGTCTCCTTAGCCGTAATTATTAGAAGGAAAGTTGATAGGAAAAGAGAACACTAGAGCTCACCCAACAGTAGATATAACAAGGAAACTGAAAATCATGGTGCCACAATTACTTTTCCTACAATACAACTAAAGTTCTGCACTGACAATCATTATTCTTCATTATTTTTCAAACAACTAAGTATTTACTATTTATTGAGCACTGACAATGTACAAGACCAGATTCCTGATTTCAGAATACAGAAAATAAGCTCAAAAACAAAACAAAACAAAACACATTTGTTTGGATGGAATATGCTGAGGAGGTTAAGATCTGTGCCCTGAATGTGCTCATCTGCCTTGCTCAGTTTCACAATCATAAACTC
>NW_007728085.1:2507-3048 GCF_000696425.1 Galeopterus variegatus | reverse complement strand
TTTTATTTTCATATTACACTTTAAAATCATGGCCATCCATGTAAAATGGTATCATAAATCAAAAAAAAGAATGCTTAGAATCGAATTGTTATACCACTGTCAGTCTAATTACATAATGGCCATTTTATAAACACAATGCAAGCCCTCAGGGCATGCCATGAAGGGATATTTCCTTGTCTAGGCTGAAGTCACTTGGCATCAAACTCATCTTAAAAGGCTCCTAAGGTGTGGTAATATCTATGACTCATGAATTGTCCTTTCATTGCTATACCAATTACATGTTTCCAGGATTAAATGAGCTATTAGATTCTGACTTCATTTGTTTACTACACACAAATTGCACTACAGAAAATATCGTATATAATAAGGCAACTTAGTGGGATACACTTGCCAGATATTACCAAAAAAAGGTGGGGGAGGGGTAGAATCTAGCATCATTCAATCAATGGTTCCATTTACATGAAGGCAGTGGTTTACAGAAGGAAAAGTAGCTTTATCCAAAACCCCAGGAATACAACCTGAGGCAACCGTGAACTAGTAA
>NW_007728085.1:0-348 GCF_000696425.1 Galeopterus variegatus | reverse complement strand
GTTGGAAACGTTTGTTTGCAGTCACCTTCTCTTACCTCCCCTTTCAGAAAGTCCTTCTGGTGATTCATTTCACACTAAAAGTTAAATTCTGACAATGGATGAATGCAGCCTTTCAGAGTTATTTGCATTATAGAAGACATAGCAGAAAGTGTCATGCCAAGGGAATAAATCTCCAATGGGACAAAGAGTTTAAGGACAAAATAGGTCAATTAGTCAAAAGTTTAGGACTGAGACCATGGGTTTTTCAACTTTTCAAACAGTTCTAGATATCTCAGCCATAATTCAGTGGGAAATTGTGGCTACCGTTAACTCTGTTCTCATTTCTTCATGTTTGTTGGTCAGTTTGTT